>NC_056743.1:95691076-95946076 GCF_019279795.1 Protopterus annectens
TCAGCATTCTGACTGTAAGTGGCTTACTCAGGCTCCCAGGTTGTTCGATGCAAATGAAACCCCAGTTAGTATTAATTATTGAAGGTTTGCCAGTTTCCAGAATAAAACTGTACTCCCATTTAAGAATCAAAGAATCAGATTTATTTATTTATTATTTATTTGTCTTTTGTTAACTGGGTTAGTCCAACTGGGCTGGTAGCCCATTTTCAGTGGAGACCCAAGGAGAAAAACTCCACACAATAAAACATAAAATTTATAAGTTGCATTACAAGAAAAGTCAGTAAGAATACATAACATACAGTCATTACAAGTAGCATTGCAAATAAAGTGAATAAAAATACATAATAACATGTAGTCATGCCATATATGAATATGAATACCAATCTACATACATTCATGCTATAATGGAAATTAACAAAGGATAAAATTGAGCAAAAAAGAGAAATTACTAAGAAAAAAAAGGAAAAACAGAAATACTGGAATTAGAAACGAGTAAAAAAAGAGGAAATTTACAATGGGGTGCTGGAAAAAGAATAGCCCCACAGACATCGTTAATGACTAGACCAGGTAGGTAGAGGGGAGGAAGATATATTAAACAGAAGGGTTGGAGTACAGAGGTGTGGTGGAAGGTTTAGGAGGAGGGTTAAGAGAGTGAAAGAGAAGCAGTGGGGGGAGGGGGTATAGTAATTAAGGAAGAGAAAAGAGGAGCTGTTAAGTATAGTATTACTCAGTGGCATAGGTAAGGTACCGCAGTACTGGTAAATTATAAAGTTATGTTAAAGTAAGGAGAGGAGAATTGTAGCGCATAATGACTCGGGCGGTATATGTTAGGTAGGGTGGTGACAGGTGTAGGATGGGGAGTTAGCAGGGTAGTTTTTCAATTCTCTTTTGAAATGGATCGAAGATTGGATTAAATGTATATTAGTAGGGAGTTTGTTCCAAGTTTGAGATATGGAGCATTTATTAAATAATCTGCCTATTCTTTTGTTAGGCCTATAAGTATCATGTAGAAGTTTGTCAGTGCTACAGAGTGATCATGAAGGCTTGTATAGGGATACAAGGATGGACAGGGAGGGACAGTCTGCAGGTTTGTAAAGAAGGGAATATGTCATCTGTAGCTGAGAAATTTGGAGTAGTTGAGGGAATTCAAGCCACTACAGCTGCGTAACGGCAAGGCAATGATGGGATTTGTAAGGGAAATTACATGCAAATCTGGTTGTAAGTTTGTTCAAGTTTTGTTAAAAGATTTGCTTGGAGGTGGGTAAATATAGGGGAAGCGTAGACTAGACAGGGGAGGTAGTAGGCTTGAGCAAGAGAGGTCCTCAAGGTGGTAGATAAGAATTTTTTGGTTCTGTACAGTAAACCAAGTTTTCGATTGGTATTTTTGATGGATTGTTGGATATGATGGTCAGATTTCTAGATTCCTAGAAGTTTGGTGTGGGAGTCCACATGGATAATGGTATCATCCAGGGAAGAAAGACTGAAGGAAGCTTTAAGGGTGGACATAGATTTTGGAAGGAAATGAAGAAGCTTAGTTTTCTTTGGGCTAAGGATGAATTGGTTATTGATTAACTAGTGTTCAATGGTGTTAAAAGAAGTTTGTGTGAGGGAGAGAAGGTCAGTCGGATTATCGGCGAGGGTAGCAAGAGTAGAGTTGTCAGCATATTGGATCAGAGATGAGGTATAGCAGGCGGAACGTAGGTTGTTAGTGAAAATATTAAAGAATAGATCCTTGGGGGACACCTGTTTGGATAGGTAAGAAAGGCGAGCAGGAGGTCTGCCATCTAACAGAGATTGCCTTCTGTTGTTAAGATAACTAGAGAACCAAAGAGTAGTGGATATAGAGAGATTGAGTTCATTTAGTTTAGTAAGGAACTTAAGGTGAGAGACTGTGGCAAATGCTTTGGGAGAGGTCAAGGACTAGACATGACACCAGTCTAATTTTTATCTCTTGCCTCTGCTATAGTCTGGGTGAAGGATAGGAGAACTGTGGATGTGCTGTGATGGGGCCTAAATCTGTGTTGAGAGGGGGGTGAGTAGGTTTTCCTGGAGTAAATATTTAAGAAGTTGTCTATGAATGCAATTCTCAAGAATTTTTGACAGAGGGGAGAAGATGGCTATAAGTCAGAAATTGGAAGGGTCAGTGAAGTTACCTCCTTTGTGAAGTGGAATTGTATAAAAGGATTTCCCAATTTCAGGGTCTGAGGATTCTTTGATAGAATGATTGATAAGGATAGAGATGAGTTAAACTATAGAATGTGCTGCAAGTTTGAGAAATTATGGGGTAGGCTGTCGAAGGAAGGAGAACATGGTTTACGTTTCTGCAAAAGGGATTTTATATAGGCTGTGGAGGCAGGTGGTAGAGGGGGCAGGGGCTAGTGACTGGTTATTGTCAGGCAGAGTTAGTTTGCATATAGAGTCTACGAAGTAACTGCTTAATAGAGAGGCGGTTTCAAGAAGTGCTTTATTGGGGAATGGGTTGGGGTTAGCAGGTTTCCCTGGATGGAGAATATTGTTCATGGTGTACCAAAATTCTGCGCTTCCTGATAGAATTTTTTCTTGTCACAGATAATAAGTATTTTAGTAAGGTTTCTTGGTTCTTTGAAACTTAGAGACTCTACCTGGAAACAATGGATCAAATCAAAATCTTCCCCTCTCCTCTTTAAATTCATAGTGGAAAGGCCATCTTTTGAGAGCCATGGGTGCTAGGGCATTTAGTGTCTTTAGGAAAATATTGTTAAAATCGAGAACAGCATCATTTAGAGGAAAGTTATACAGGTGAGACAATTTGACAAGGGAGTGTTGGTTGTTGAAAGTTTCAGAGTTGAAGTTGGACATATTGCAACGGTTTCTATAAAGGTGAGTTTTTGCAGTTTGAGAGGTTAGTCCTAATATTGAGATAGGGAAGTGATCACTTAAAGTGGTGGGATTGTGGTACTGATTAGGGTTGGAAGTTAAGATTCAGTCAAGAATGGAGCTTTAGTTTTTATGGATGCGGGTTCATAGGTTTATACTAGGTTGTCTGCCCTAAGGCATTTATAAGCCTAGCCCAAAGTTTT
This sequence comes from Protopterus annectens, assembly GCF_019279795.1. Classification (NCBI taxonomy): domain Eukaryota; kingdom Metazoa; phylum Chordata; order Ceratodontiformes; family Protopteridae; genus Protopterus; species Protopterus annectens. Next base: position 95,694,136 of record NC_056743.1, read on the forward strand.
GTGGCTTACGCCACCCCTTATATAAAAAAATACTGTGCCCATTAGTTTGTTGTGCATCTGTCCAGCAGTGACACAGAGATGATTCCTGGGGTAAACCTACGATCTCCCATCCACAGGTCAAGATTTCTCTTGAACAGAGCCAGCGAGGTGCTCTGCCTCACATGGACCGGGATTTTATTCCACAGCATAGGGAGTCTCTGAGTGATAAATCTATCCCTCCAGCACGTCCTATTTATATCCGTGCTAAGGTTTAAGTCGCTTGCTCTAGTGGTTTTGGTGGATTTGGATTTTTTGAGGTGGAGCATGTCCATTAATTCCGGGTTGGACATGGCCTTGTATGTCGGGCACATGCACCTCTGAGCAGACGGTATGCGACTGAATAGAGCTGGAGTTTCTTCAATCTGGCAGCATATGACAGATTTTGGAGTCCCTTTATCCTTTTGGTGAGGAACTTTTGGGGTCTCTCCAATTGCTTCAGATGTCGGGTGAGATACATCCCGAATGGGGCATTGTACTCGATCATTGGTCTGATAAGTGAAGAGTACAGGGGAACAATGACCTCGCTAGATCTGGATGTGAATCCCTTCATGATCAGGTGCGCAATGTAGAAGGTCTTTCTAACCACTTTAGCAACGTGAGTGTCAAAAGAAAGGCCACTGTCAACCTGGGTCCCTAGGTCCCTGATAACCTCTTCTGTTCTTAGTGGATTGCCACCTATATGGTAGCTTGGGGTTACCCTGTTTTTCCCGAAGGGTATGACTATACATTTTTTGGCGTTTAACTTCAGGCCATGGCTCTGGCACCAGCTATCTGTTTCCGTGAGTCCCTTCTGAAGGATGTCCGTGTCCGATGCACTTTCCACTATGGCGCCCAGTTTGCAGTCGTCTGCAAACTGTGTCAGCCAAAGTCCTCCCATGTTGACCTGTACTTCTGAGAAGTAGATGCCGAACAATAGGGGGCCAAGGACAGAGCCCTGTGGGACACCACTTGTGACCGGCTTGGAGTCTGACATAGCGCCAGCCACTCTAACCCTGTGGGTTCTGTCCTTAAGCCAGTTTGCAACCCATCTTGTGACATATGGGTTTACATTTAAGCTGGTAAGTTTTTCTACAATACCCGAGTGGGGTATTGTGTCGAAAGCCTTTGCAAGGTCAAGGTAGGCTGTATGGACTGCCTTTCCCTCATCAATGGCCTTGGTGACTGTTTCAAAGAAGTCAACCAAGTTCAAAAGGCATGATCTGCCCTTGACGGCCAAACTGGGTCGGGTCCAATGTCTGCAAGTCCCCTATATCTTTGTTTATGAGCTCCATTATGATCCTCTCCATAGCTTTGCAGACTAGACTTGTTAAGCTTATGGGGCGGTAATTACCAGGGTCCATAGAGGCACCGCCTTTGTGGAGTGGGACCACAGTTGCCGTGACGCCATTCCTTGGGCACGTATCCTGTGGTAAGGCTGAGATTAAACAGCTGCCTTATGTGCGGGTTTAATTCCTCATTTAGCTCGTGTAGCACACAGCCGAGGACACCATCCGGTCCCATTGATGCTGTGTTTTTAGCTTTAGAGAGAGTAGCTTTCACCTGCGCATTTGAGATGTCTGGGAGGCTACACTCCGCTGGAATAGTTATCTCTCCTTTAGGGGGGGGGGGTGAAATTTGCACTGAACCTGTCTGCCAGTATGTTGGCAATGTCTGTGGGTTCAGTGATTTTTGTATAATTTTGGACTAATTCTGAGCATATCTGGGAGTTTCCACCCAGGTTCCTAACATAGCTGAAAAAGGCCTTATGATTGTCCTTTGAATCCATGGCAATTTTTCTCTCAAAATTGGCCTTAGTTGATTTTATGAGTGCTCGTATTTTTTTACTAATAATGATCAGGGGTGACTTCCCTTTTATGGATTTTGTTCTATCATGTAATAGCTTTCTCCTCTTATTGTAAAGTTTGTTAATGGCTGGGGTCCACCAGACTGGACGCTTGCCCTTTGTGGAAAGAGTCTTGGTTTTATTTGGGATTGCCTGATCCATGCAGTCCTGGAGGTGTTCATAGAAGGCATTTGTAAGGGCTTCCGCAGCTTGGGTTGTGGTTTCCACTGGCTCAGGGGCCTTGAAGGATACCACACCAGTCTTGAGTAGTGTGAAGTTTGCTTTAGAGAAGTTCTTCACTGTGGTCTTTTTGTTTGGGGTGGGGCGGATGTGGATTTCCAGTGAGATTAGTTTATGATCAGATCTCACCAATGAGGGATATACTTCGTGTGGAGCATTTTGTCCCCATGTTTGTGATAATGAGATCTAGTATATTTTCTCCTCTCGTGGGAACAGTGACTAGCTGTTCCATGGCATTTGAATTTATGAACTCCAGGAACCGTTGGGCTAGAAAGTTAGGGCTTGAGTAATGTTCCCAGTCTATATTCGGTAGTTGAAGTCACCCAATATGATGGTGTTTGGAGATACATTTATACCCTCCAGTGTCTTCAGGAAGGCTGTGTGGGGTTCCTGAGTTTGAGAGGGTGGCCTGTAGCATGCTACAATTTGTAGAGCAGTTTTGCCTATAGTTAGTTGCACCTGGATGGTTTCCAAGCTTAGGCATTGCCACCAACCTGGAGGTGTGGGTATCCTTTATGAATATGGATACACCCCTCCTTTTGTGGTGTGGTCTGGGTTTTGGGGCCGAACGCATGATATGAGGTAAAACCTAATAGTGCCGGGTGCTCTCAGGAGCCTTGAACCAGGTTTCAGTTACAGCACAGACATCAATGTTCTCCATACTGAGAAGGGCCTCGAGTGCGTGCATTTTGAGATTTAGACTTCTGGCATTGAGCAGCATTACCCTCAGTTTCTTCCAATTTTGTTTTCTAGGGTGGTAGGTTTAGAATTTGAGCCTTGCCTAAAAAGGCACTATGGGGTGGCAAGAGCCTTAGCCAATATCCGGAATCCCAGGGTGACAGGTGCAAGCCGCCCTTGCGAAGCAGCGTGGCTTGTCAAGCATGTCATCCCAGGCAGACAGACACTGGATCCCCTTTGAATGACACCAGACATTAAGCCAATTGTTAAAGCTGATCATCTTGTCTCTATATTGTGGCATCATTCTTGGTGAAGGAAGGATACTGCTCAGGGTCAGGGTCATACCTGCCTGGGCTACATAATCAGAGAGCTCCTCTATGTCTTTTTTTCATGTAGTCCAGGGAGGTACGTCTCAGGTCGTTCACACCAGCATGGACAATGACTGTGTCATATTTGTACTTACCGTGGAGTGACCCGAGTGCTTGTGTTATGTGGCGGATTCTAGCGCCCGATAGGCAGCTTACTGTGACCCTCTCCTTGTTCAGCCTGGTGAGTGGGACGTCAGTGTGTCTGACTATGGAGTCACCTATGACAAGTATGTTTGGTGTTGTATTTGGCCTTAAGGGCTGTGACTGCTTTGCACACTGATTTTGTTGTTTATGTGTTGCTTGTGGGGTGTCTTGAGGTAACAGTTGTTTGGGTGTCTGCTTTGGAGGCCTCTGCTGTTTAGGTAAATTTTTACTCAGAGCCTCCGAGTATGTCTTTATGTGTTTATGTGTTTGATTCAGTGGTGTGGTAACATTATGTGAGGCTGGTTTTGTGGTGTGTGTAGTTTCCTTCTCCTCCTGTCTGGTTTTGCCAGTCCTGAGTTGAGAGAGCTCAGCCTCCAGTTTGGCTAAATAGCTGCATCTCTCGCAAGTATTTGTGTTATGTGGGAGGAGGAGGGTTGTCTGTGTACATGAGGCAATTGTAACATTGCCTCAATATTCCCAGATTCACCAACTGGGCAGGAGAGGACGCCAGCATCTGGCCCTTCGACATGCTAGAAAAATTAAGAAGTTAGGTATGAGACTGAATAAGAGAGGACTTAGTAAGGAAGTGGGTACTCCTGGGGGGGTTTCGCAAGTGAGGGACTTTGTATAATATAGAAGTGACAAGTGCTGAGTTTTTTTTTTTTTTTTTTTTTTTTTGAGAAAAAAAAACTTTTAGGAACAAGTGCTGCGCTTTTTAGTCAAGGGATATACTGTTTAGGTTACTAGTAGAGCAGTTCTAAGGGAAAAAATGAAGAACAGACTTTATGGAGCCAGAAAAAGTTTAACCTTGTTAAACCGGCGCTGCCCGATGCTGCTCTAGTGGCAACTCCGCTCTAAATCGCGCTAAAGCGTGCTTTATAGCAGGGGCTGGAAAAGGCAAGAAATGACCCAAAATGGCCACTGAACTACAAGTTACTGTCTTAAACCACTCCTCTGAGGACAAACAGGCAGCTCAGTACTCCCCACTCCCACTGGTGAGTAAAGAAACTTCCCCCTGACCAAACAAAGAAAATGGAGAAGTATAGGAACCAAGACAAAGCCCAGGGATCAGCAAAATCTGATCACTGGAACAAACTAGCCAGGAAAGTTAGGAGAACAAGAATATTTTTTTGTTTTTTTTCAAGTTTTTTTTCACAGACAGAACAGAAAACACAATAAATGCTTTGCTTTTCGATTAAACGCTATCAAAAGCTAGTACACTTGAGTGTATTAGCCTGTAGTTTAACTTTTAAGCAAACATAAACTAAGAAGTGCAATCAACAATTAAAGCTTATAAAAACAGGAAAAACAGGTAATACCACTATAAAATAGACAGAAACAGTCGTCGAATAACACAAATGGTCGAAAAATGCAAGAAAAAATACTTAAAATCTGGAAAGTTGCTTTTTCCTTTCTCTGCTGTTCTAGGAACTCTGCTGGATACCACGAGGAGCTGTGCTGAGTTCTCTACAGCCAGAAAAGCATGCCAAAGAGTGCTTTATAGCAGGGGGCTGGAAAAGACAGGAAATGACCCAAAATGGCCACTGAACTACAAGTTACTGTCTTAAACCACTCCTCTGAGGACAGACAGGCAGCTCAGTACTCCCCACTCCCACTGGTGAGTAAAGAAACTTCCCCCTGACCAAACAAAGAAAATGGAGAAGTACAGGAACCAAGACAAAGCCCAGGGATCAGCAAAATCTGATCACTGTAACAAACTAGCCAGGAAAGTTAGGAGAAAGAATGACAAGGTTCGAACCCAGGACCCCCTGTGCATCATAATCAAAGTACACAACCACTAAGCCATGACAACATTGGGAGTAGAAAAAAAGTTGACTGAAACCAAAAAGGTTAATACTAAGGCTAGGGGAGTGGGGAGAAAGTTTATTCCAGTCAATATTGACGTCACTTAGTATGACTGTCTCATATGATAGATGTTGGGAGATCCAGGATAAAATAGATTCAAGAACCAGAATAGTGTTACCAGGAGGTATATAGATAGATGCTGCAGCAACTTTTTTGTGTAGGTTGAGGTGACAGTTGAGAAAGATAAGTTCTGCTGGGGAGAAGAGTTTAAGCTGTTTTGAGTACATCATAGCAACACTTCGTTTTGCAGACTCTGCCTTGCCGGAAAATGTTATAGCTGGGGGGGATAGGATTTCAGAGTTTGTGATATGAGGTTTGAGCCAGATTTCCGAGAGAGCTAAGATGTGGGGAGAGTGGAGGGCGACCCAAGCATGTAATTCTGTTATTTTGTTTGGGAGGCTTTTTGAGTTTATGGAATAGATAAACAGGTGTTTAGTTGGAGAGGTGGGGAGTTGGTCCCCAGTAGGGGAGGCAGAGTTGGAGGAAGGGGATGGATCAGGATTGGGGAGGATGTTCCCATCTGGGAGGAGGGTAGTACGTTTGAATTTAGGTTTGGGGGAAGTCAGAGAAAAATTGAAAAGTTTTAGTTTAAGAAACTGAATATAGGAGGTACTGTAGAGAGAGGGTGAAATAGGGAAGTGCTGGGTTGTATTGTAGAAGAAAGCTACTTCTGTAAGTGTGGAGGATAAAGTAGGTTAGTGTAATAAGCTGATATCCCAGAGAGAAGGAACAGAATGAGAGCTAACAGGATATACACTAGTATGCTGTTATTTTATGTGGATGTAATACTGAGATGAAGAAAATTAAGTTATTAATAGGAGGGAGATTTTGTAAGCTAATAAAGAAGGTATGAGGTGAAGAAATAAGCAAGAGGTGGGGGAAAGAAAAAAAGAGAGTAAGTGAAAGAAAAACAGAGTTAGGTAGAGGTGGGAGGAGTGGGAAGTAAGGGATGGAGTGCAAAGCAGGGGAGGGTTTTGTGATCAGGGCTGGGAAGCTGTAATTATTGGATAAGTGAAGTGAGGGGGAGGGTCCTTACAGGAATCAAATCAGATGCAAAACTTCCATGTCAGACAGATCTTCAGTGGAATGCTCCAGGGGAAGATAGGCCAAAAAAGTAGTTGTAATACAGCATAGTAGAAAAATAAGGCAGTACAAAAAATAGACTCAATACAAAAGGCACGATATATATATATATATATATATATATATATATATATATATATATATATATATATATATATATATATATGTTAATATACACACACACAAGATTTCATGAGGTTGGGAGAAACTGCTAACATCTGGAAGATGTTTAATGAACACAATAACTGACTTTTTTTTTTTAAACTTGGAAAATGTAATGTCCTTCAAGCCTAACCAACATGCTTTCTGCAGGCACAATGGCCCTTTTTTTTCTACTGTCCTGTCTCCTGTAGCAGGCATCGGGGATGAGAGTCGGAGACTGTCTAGCTGTTTGTAGCAATTTGATTATTTTATACCCTTACCATATTCCCTATGGGCACCAGTAAGTGCACAACTGAGGAATGGCCAACAGATTTGGGCTGTTCAAGGTGTATTGCCACATAGTAAATCCTGGGCCACACAGTTCTATGATCTACTTGGCTGGTCTAGGAGCTTGTCTGTCAGTCCTGCTGATGCCGCTACCATCCTTCTTGTAGTAGGTGGTGTCCAAGCAGAGGATATAGATTCCACCTGCCTGTATTCTCAGGATGGTTAAGTTGACATCAGCCATCAAACTTCGAAGAGAAAGTATAGCAGCTCTGTTTACTGTATTTTGAGATAAGGAAATATCTTGTGATGTTTTTGTGTGTGTTTCAGTCAGGAATGAAGATGTACTTGTCCTAGCTGCACAGGACTGTTGATACCATTGGAAGTCCTCTTGCCAATTATGTGTGTGTTGGGCCTGTAAAATTCTACCATTTTGAAGTCATCACCTTATTTATGGGTTACTAACATTTTAGGATATTTCTTGGAATGTCACCTTTTATTTCCTGTAGATTCATCATCATTCACTGTAGCACCAGCAGAATACATAGGTCTGGGAAACACTGGACAACTCCAGAGTCAAGTCATCCAAACTTGAACACTTGCTGTCCATTGTCCTGTCATCTACTTTTGTTTTTCCACTGGAATCATTACCACAAATTCTGGGCCTGTCAAGGGAGGAAAAGCTGGCATTTTGATTTTTCTTGCAAATTTTTAACTGCCTGCATCTACCTTCACATCCCAAAGATTCTACAATGTAGAATTCTGAGAAGAATATTTGCATCACCTCCCTGAAAGATGAGATACTCTGTGTTGGCATCACGCACTTAACAGCAGTGATGGGATTGTGCAAATGTGTCATTTTGATTTGCTAACTTTAGGCCACCTACAAAATCTCTGATCCTTAAAGCCCTCAGTGTGTAGTAATTTTTCCTTTTTGTAATTCAGAAACTCTTCTCTTTGGCATGGGCCCAGCGGTCATCTAGACTGCCTACTGGGGCTTCTCATTTGCATCTTGGCATTTAATTTAGTTATGGATTTGGTGTTTTCTTTTCCAACCATTCCTCAACTGATGGATCTTCAGATCTGACCTTGGCTGCTTCAGATTTCAGGATCCAGAGAGAGCTCGGGCTCCTCCCTTTAACCATAATCTCCTCCTGTCCCCAACATTACCTCAGATCTCTTTTGCTGCTCATTGAAATCAGATTTGATTCACTGGCTCGGGCACACTTCAGCTAAGTTTTGGACTTTTTGAAATGTTGATATTCTTAAGGCTTGTATTAAGAAAATTCTTTTTCCTGATTTCTCTCTTCTAAGTTTGATTACTGGTTTAACCAAAAATACAAACCAGCAAAACAATCCCAGAGAAAAATAAAGGCAGATATAGATCCAAAACTTTTATTCAAGGCACAAGGATTGAGCGCTTTCATAAACCAGTTACTTCATCAGAATCAATTAAACAGAAGATGTTATGTAGTCCAGTCTCGCCTACATTCTTACCTTTGGGTTTGGAGCCAAATATCGGCTCTGACTCGGCCAAACTTTTCTAGCGAAGTCTTCTGTTGGCTAGGCTAAGCAGGTATCCCATGCTGCACTGCTCCATATCCCCAGATCTCATTTGCCGCTCTTGTAGCTCGGACGTGGTCTCGCTCTTGGCTGTGGCTAAGTACCTTTTTCTTCTTATTCTTGAGAGAATTTATTACAAACAAAAAGCTATTTTAATAGCTATTTCTATTTGGTGTTTTTGGATATTGTTTGTAGTGTGATTGCCTTTGTGGTGTCCCACTAGCTGTTCCAACGGGCTAGGCCCGTTTCAGTTAGAGGACCTAGTCCGTCCCCTTTCTTGGCCCTGTTTTTTGTCTTTTGGGATCTAAAACCGTTGGAGTTAGAGGTTTTTAGTGTCTGTCTTTGTTTTGTTGGCGAGTTGGTCTAAAACCGCTTTAGTTAGAGGTTTTTAGCCCTCGTCTTCTTAAGAGCGTGTCCTTCTGAGGATTGTGTGTGCTGCTGTTGTGGAAAGTTTCTGTTCCTGCGCTTATTGTTTTTTTTGTGAGACTGTAGTTTTTATCGGTCAGGCAGTGACTTGCTTGTCGTATTGGTTCTTTGCGACTATTCTTCAGGATGTCTAAAGATTCCAAGGAGCACAAACCTTCGGGTTTTAAAAAGTGCTCTAAGTGTGGCTACAAGATGTCCATCACCGATGGACATTCAGCATGTTTTTATTGTCTGGGAGCAATCCACCTGCAGGAGTCCTGCAGCTTCTGCCATGCTTTTCGTCCCAGGGTGCTCCAAGAAAAAAAGAATAAGTTAATTTTAAAGGGACTCTTGAAACCCTCAATTGAAGAGGCCATGGATTCGACTTCCAGTTCTAAATCAAAGTCCACTAAATCAAAAAAGAGATCTCCGGCTCCTTCAGTCTTCTCGGAGCCATCGGAGAAAGTGATGAAGCTAGCCTCGACCTCCTCGGCTCCATTGTCCTCAGGGCTATAGGAAGGGTTGGTGTTGATGGAACCGGCATCGGCTCTAATTATATTGGAACCTCTTCGGAGCCGATCGCCCAGTACTAGACCAGTGTCACCTGAGAGGAGATCCAGATCTCCCTCCCTGTCCTCAAAATCCTCCAGGACACTTTCAGATGTGGATGTCGATAGGGTTGTGCAGAGGCTCCTTCAGTCACCCGTTGTGGCTAAATTGTTCTTGGCTCTGTCCCAGTTGGCTCCAGAGCCGGTCCCGATACCTTCTTCGATTGTTCCTCCTCCGAGTGCATCTCTGTCTTCTGAGCCAGAATGCTCCACTGCATCCGATGGCCCCTCCGGGCTTATCGGTGCCGACATCAGCATCGACCCCGTCCGTGCTGTCCACGGGGTTTGGGACTCGGGATTCTTCATTCGGGCCCGAGGGGGACACCTCGGGACATTTTTCGGTTCCTAGTCTCCCACTCGGTGTCTCAGCTCGTAGAACCCCGACTCCTGTCTTGGTCTCGGAGGCTGGCCGGTCCTCGGACTCGGGGGGGGGGGGGCAGCCTTTGAAGCCATGCAGAGTGCGCTGGCCAGATCTTCAGCTGCATCATGCGGGTCGGTCATTCTGTCCCCTACCACTCTGGTGAGAGCCTCTGATCACCACCTATCTATAGACAGAGGAGCCCCAAGGCCTAGGGATACCCCCACGAGTGGTCCCCAAGTTTCTGAGGGCCCCTCAGAGATTTTGCCTGAGGAGCCCCCTAGAAAAGAAAACGTGCAAGAGGAAGCACAGAGACTCCCAGGATGAGTCTCTCACCTCAGATACTGACCTCGAGAAATCGGAGGGGTCCCCCAAGTCATCCTCTGAAGATGTTTCTTTCTCCGACATCCTGGAGATATTGAAACAAAAAGGTGACTGGCCATCCAAAGCCCCCTCCGAGTAGGAGTCGGTCTTCCTTAAGGCCTTTAGTGCTCAGCCCTCCGCCTCCTGGGTGTCCCCACCCTTCGACGAGCTCTTGGATTTAATCTGTCGGAGGGTGTGGGAGAACCCTGATTCTGTGGGACCCCGTACCCAGGAGACCCAATACATTTCTTTCTGCTCCCCCTGGTAAGGAGTTTCTGTCCAAAGGAGTCCCTGTGGATGCTATGGTGGTGGCGGCGGCGGCCACTCAGAAGGAAGTAGCAGAGACTTCTTCCTCCGTCCATCCTCCTAACAAGGAGTCTAGGACCATGGACCGGTAAGGGAAGCATACCCTCTCGTCAGCAGCCTTTACCTTACGGTCGCTGAACTACCGGTCTCATTTTACTCGGCTCCAGAGAGATCTCCTCAAGGAGTTAGGAGATACTCTTGTGGGTAACGTGCCTGAGGCAGTGGCCAAGACGGTTAACGCCCAGGTGTCTACCGTAAATTCCATCGTTAACTCCTCCATGCGGCTCATTTCATATGCAGCCCAGGGAGCAGGTAGGGCAGCAAGCTCAGGAGTCACCCTTAGAAGGCAAGCCTGGCTGCGCCTTTGTCATTTCGCAGAGGCCTTCACGTCTTCTTTCACTGACGCCCCCTTTGATGGTTCTTCCTTGTTCGAAACCAAAGCGAAAGACACCCTCACAAGGTGCGAGCAAGAGGGAAAGACCCTGTCTGCTGTAGGGGTCTGTTTTTCCCTTCCCTCTAGGCCTTACCCCAAGGCCCAGCGTGGTGGGAAGATGTGGTTCAAAAAATCACAGAGGTTTTTCCCTCGTGCACAAGGTGAGTCCCCCTCCATAGGCAGAGGAGGGGGAGGTTATTCAGGGAGATGCTGCCCTAGAGGCAGAGGGGGCCCCCACAATTCAGGGGACCGTGATTCCTTTCGCGGCTCTCCCTACCCTCATTCCTGATGGGATGCCCGACTGTGTGTTTCCGGAGCCAGTCGGGGGTCGAATATTGTTATACCCGGAAGCCTGGCAGAGCATCACCCAGGACTGATGGGTATTACGAATAATTTCCGGAGGTTATGTCATCCCCTTTTCGCCAGACCCCCCTCCAGTCAGAAAAATCCCGAACGTTCCACCCAGTCAAAGGGATCACGCAGCTTCAGAGGTTTCAAAGCTGCTAGGAAAGGGAGCCATCCAGCATGTCCCCTCGGACCAGATCGGATTAGGGACTTACTCAAGATTATTTTTGGTGCCGAAAAGAACAGGGGACCTGAAACCCATATTAGATCTCAGCCAACTGAACAACTGTGTACAAAAATCCAAGTTCCGTATGGTCACACTACAATCGATTCTCTCATTGTTGGGAGAAGAAGTATGGATGTGCTCAGTCGACCTAAAGGATACTTACTACCATGCCAAAATGGACAGAACATCCAGGAGTCACCTACGCTTCCGGCTGGGAGCCAGTCATTTCCAGTTTTGAGCTCTGCCCTTTGGTCTCACCACAGCCCCCAGGGTGTTCACCAATTGTATGGCAGTGGTGACAGCTCACTTGAGACGTCTAGGATTCCAAGTGTTTCCGTACCTGGACAACTGGCTCCTTACCGCCCCCACCAGGCATCTACTAATCCAAACCAGGAACGCTACCATCACTCTCTGTCAACAGTTGGGTATAACACTGAATTGGGAAAAATCTGCCTTGTTGCCCTCACAGCATGTCATTTTTATAGGTGCAGAGTTAGACACCATTCAAGTGCGAGCCTTTCTACCGCAGGAAAGAATCAGAGTCTTACAGCAACAGGTGCACGCCCTGCTTCCCCTGAGGAAAGTGAAGGCAAGATTGGTTCTTCAACTCCTGGGGACCATGGCAGCAACAATTATGTTGGTCCCTCTAGCGAGATTGCACATGAGGTTCCTTCATTGGCTCCTCTTTGCTCAATGGTCTCTCCAAAAACTTCCTCTTTCCCACCCCATTTTGCTCACGGACAGATGCAAACAGGATCTCAGTTGGTGGCTTTCCACCAGCAATCTGGACAGGGGAAAACCTTTCGTTCCACCAACACCGGTTGCCACAGTGACCACGGATGCCTCCCGGATGGGGGGGGGCATTATCTTGGCAGGACAGTCCCAGGCACATGGCAAGATCACGAGATACATCTGCATATCAACGTTCTAGAGATGAGGGTGGTGCTACTTGCGTTGCAGGCACGTCAGAGCTTTCTACCTCTAGGGACTATTGCAATACACTCGAACAACATGTCAGTGGTGTGGTATCTGAACATGCGGGTGGAACCAGATCATACCCCCTGTGCAGAGAGGTCATGCAAGTGTGTTTCCAATAGTTTCTGATTACCATGCACTTTCCGGGAAGTCCAACGTGATAGCGGACAGGCTAAGCAGAGCTATTCTGATGCCTTACGAGTGGTCTCTGAATCCTCTAGTTGCAGAACGAATCTTTAGCAGATGGGGTCAGCCTTGCTGCGACCTTTTTACCAGCCCCCTCAATGCCAAATGCAGCAGCTACTTCACGTTGATCCCCCCACAAGGGGAGTCACCCAGGGATGCTCTAGTTCACGATTGGCTCTCCGGTCTGCTTTATGCTTTCCCTTTGTTTCCCTTGCTATCAAAAGTGATTCAGAAAGCGCTATCCTTGGGAAGCAGAATGATTCTGATTGCTCCACACTGGCCTCGTCAAGTCTGGTTCCCCTTTCTTCACCCCTACATTGTGGGCACACCTTGGATTCTGGACCCTCAACCAGATTTACTGACACACATGTCGGGACAGTTCCACCCCTCTCTACGGACCCTCCGGTTGACAGCCTGGCTACTCCACTTCTGTCATTAGTTAGACTTCATCACTTCTCAACTGAGGTAGTTCATATTTTATCTTCCTCTCATAAGCCCTTTGTCTATGCTTTTCCATCACAGCTTAGCGTCAGCTACCATTAAAGTTCAATTGGCAGCGATTTCTAACTTTCATGTTGCTAATGAGCCTAGTCTGATGGCTCACAGACTCTGTAAGGCTTTCCTGAAGGACACTCTTTTACTCCGTCCTTCGGTCTCAGAACCTGTCATGCCCTGGGATCTAAATTTTGTTCTGCAAGCCCTTACTTCACCACCCTTCGAGCCTGCAGCTTCCCGTGACCTAAAATTCTTGACCTGGAAAACTGCCTTTTTAATAGCCATCACTTCAGCCAGGCGAGTTTCAGAAATTTAAGCTCTTTCTATCAAACCTCCGTACTTGATCTTTCATAAGGACAGGGTTTCTCTTAGACCAAACCCTTCCTTTCTTCCTAAAGTGGCATCCATATCTAATCTTAATCAATCTACTGAGTTGCCAGTGTTTTTTCCCCATTTTTCAAACAAGGCAGAATTTAAATTTCATCAATTGGATGTACACAGACAGTTACGTTTCTATCTGCACCGAACTAAAGATCTCCGAAAATCTTATCAACTATTTGTCTCCTTTTCAGAAAACAAAATTGGGTCCCCTGTCTCCAAAATCACCCTATCCAGATGGATTTCCAGTTGCATCTCTTTCGCTTATTCCGCAGGAGGTAAAGACCAAGCGTTTCCGGTCTAGGCTCACTCTACTTGGGCTGTATCTACATCTACAGCCTTTCAAGCCAGACTGTCTATGGATGATATTTGTGCGGCAGCTACTTGGGCTTCTCCTCACACATTTGTTACTCATTACAAATTGGGCATGGTATCTAGGGGCAGGTCTTTCTTTGGTTCCACAATACTCAGGAGTATCTTCCAGTGAGCCTCCCAGGATGTAGGTGCTAGGGACGCTGTCCCACGGGTAAGAATGTAGGCGAGATTGGACTACATAACATCAAGAAGTTATGTACTCACCATAATGTTCGGTGTATGTAGTCCATCTCGCCTCACATTCTTACTTACCCTCCCACCTTCCCCCTTCCTGGAGGATTTGGAGGTTAGGTCTGATTTACAGAGTTCCCCTTCACTTTAGCTTATTCTTCTTTACCTGGATGTTGTTATTCATGGGGTATGAATGAGTGTTCGCAGCAAACTAGATCTGGGGATATGGAGCAGTGCAGCATGGGATACCTGCTTAGCCCAGCCAATAAAAGACTTCGAGCTAGAAAAGTTTGGCTGAGTCAGAGCAGATATTTGGCTCCGAACCCACGAGTAAGAATGTGAGGCGAGATGGACTACATACATCGAACGTTATGGTGAGTACATAACTTCTTGTTAACACTATCCTAATAAACCCCACCTCTTAGTCACTTGTAAAACAAACACAGTTAAATCACATATTTCTTAAAGGTCCCAAATGCTCCATATATAAAAACCTTTTGAGAACAATATGTATAACAATAATACTTTCAAAATAAAATACACACAAAAAAGTGTGTTGTTTAAACATGACAATGCCAAAACATTGTAAAAATCTTGCAGAAGAATAAAAACTGGTTATAAATGTTCCTCATATTGCACTAAACTACTCTATACATGATATGATTTAGGCCTTAAAACGCTAGATGTGGATGTTCCCTCATTTAAACCAGGGTGGGTTGTGGCATTCAATATGAACTGCCAACGCAGATGTTCTTCGTGTTTCACTGTTGCAGTCATTACATTTGAGTAATCTGCTGGCAGGTTGCACTCAGTCGGCCTGAATTCCAAAGTCTTGTGTCCTGTGTTGGTTGCTATCTCCTCTTCCATGATGTCAGGTCGTCAGGGATATAAAACAAGCAGCCGACACCATTTTCTTTAGTCTTTCTTGCCGCGCGGTGCCCGAAGCAGAAGCAGTTCGCAAGTGCCGGTTGGCCGACTCCTGAAATTTTCAAATTCGAGTTTCAGAACCTAAGTCTTCACTGAAGCTAAGTACCCCATTGGGGAAACTTTTTTCTTGCTCCATACCGATGTCAGAAAAAGTTAATAATTGCATTACTTGTAGGAAGCAAATACCTCATAAAGATTTCCATTTATACTGTATTCCTTGTCTAGGCCCTGATCATAACGTGCCTACCTGTCGGTTTTGTGCTAGATTTAGCCAATGCACTGTTAAGCATCGGTATATCTTTGTCTCAAAATATTTTGGAAACAGATTTAACTATCCTGAAATGTCGTTGGATAGCAATCAGACTACCGGAGTACACAAAAAACGCAAAGAAAAGGAGAGAGAGAGACCGTCTAGTTCCAAAACTGATGACGAAGCTTCTCCCAAGCCAGTCACCTGTTCGCCAGTACTCAGTGAGGCGCTTTCACAGCCCCTGATACCCGCTACTTTCGAGTCGCAGGCCCCTACCGAGACCCATGTGGAGTCCGGCATGCTGCGAGATTCTCAAAGTATTGTACCAGGGGATGTCTCTCCCTCGGATGGGTCCGGAGCCGCTGTGCAGGCACCATCTTCTGAGGGTGTATTCAGGCCACAACTTTTTTATATAAAACCGACGCCAGCTTCAAAATCAAAGACAAAAGCAACTTTTAAAACTAAAAAAATGACGCATGAGCCACGTGCACTGGCCTCTATGCCTAAAAAAACAGATGATCAAAATGGCTGAAGACCTAATTACCTTGATCAGGGGATGTTCTTCGTGTTTCTCTGTTGCAGTCATTACATTTGGGTTATCCTGCTGGCAGGTTGCCCTCAGTCGGCCTGAATTCCAAAGTCTTGGGTCCTGCGTCGGCTGTCATCAGGTCGTCAGGGGTATAAAAGATGCAGCCAACGCCATTTTCTTCAGTCTTTCTTGCCGCGCGGTGCCCAAAGCAGAAGCAGTTCGCAAGTGCCGGTCGGCCGACTCCTGAGACTTTCGAGTTCAAATTTCAGATCCGAAGTCTTCTATAAAGCTAAGTACCGCGTTGGGGAAACTTTTTTATTGCTCCAGAACCGATGTCAGAAAAAGTTAATAATTGTATTTCTTGTGGGACGCAAATACCTCATAAGGATTTCCATTCTTACTGTATTCCTTGCCTATGCCCTGATCATAACTTTCTGGGTTGTCGGTTTTGTGCTAGATTTAACCAACGCACTATTAAGCATCGGTATGATTTTGCTTTAAACTACTTTGGGTGCAAGTTTAATTATCCAGAAATGTCATTGGAAAGCCATCCGACTACCGGAGTTCACAAAAAACCCAAAGAAAAAGAAAGACAGCCGAAGCCCAAAACCGACGACGAAGCTTCTCCTAAGCCGTTTGCCGGTTCTCAGTAAGGCGGTTTTGCAGCCCCTGACGACCGCTACTTTAGAGTCGCAGGCCGCTACCAACTCCCATGTGGAGTCGGCCATGCCACTGGAAACTCAAGATAGTGGATCCTCGGACGCTAATCCTTCAGATGGGTCCGGAGCCGCTGAGCAGGCACCGGCTACTGAGGGGGTATTCAGACCCAAACATCTATACATTAAACTGACTTCAAAGGCAAAGACTAAAGCATCTTCAAAGGCAAAGAAGCAAACTCAAGAGCCACGTGGACAGGCCTCCATGCCCAAGAAACAGATGCTCAAAATGGCTGAAGACTTGATTACCTTGATCAGGGGTTCCCATCCCCCTCCTGATAAGCGGCCCAGGTAAGAGACTGACTATGAATCTTCAGATCATGTTTCCATTTCTTCTGATCAGGAATATTCTTTTCCCCCCTATAAGGATTCTGATGCTGAAGACTCCATACCTTCAGCTTCTTCTCCTGAGGACTATTCTTTTGGGGAAACCTTACATACCATGAGGGAGCATTTCCACTGGGAGAGCCAAGATTTTTCAGAATCTAAAAAGAGGCTCAGGGATTTCCTGTTACTACCTCAGCACAAGCCACTAGCCATCCCTCCTGTGTTAGACATTGTAGATGATGTGTTTTCGGAGTCTAGCCTTACCCCTGACTCCTTGCCTCCAGCTCCTGTTAAGCCTGACAGATATTACAGGGTTCCTGACTCACATAAATTCCTTTTTAAAAACCCTGCTGCAGACCCAGAAACTATTTCTCAGGGTCCCAAGGGAGTTTAGGTTTCCACTGCAAAAAAACCCTACCCCTTCTGACAAGGATTCTAGGGCAGTGGATAGATGGGGAAAAAAGGTTTACTCTTCTGCTACCTTGGCTATAAGGGCCTTAAACTGTCAGTTTCATATGCTCAAATATCAGCAACATGCCATGGCATTGTTTAAACAGAAAATGTTGTTAAACTCTGAATGTGCAGAAAACAAGGAAATGCAGGATATATATTGCATGCAGCTGAACAAGTTGGAAAGCATACTTTGCAATGTGGTTTTGATTCTTTAGAGGCCTGCTGCAGGGCCGCAATTTCAGGTTTTGTAATTAGAAGGCATGCTTGGTTAAAGGAACAAAATCTGCCTGATAATGTTAAAGTTAAATTATTAGATGCACCTTTACAGCATGATACTTTGTTTGGTGTTAAAGAAAATGGAGGACAAGGCTAAATCTATGCAAATGGTCAAAGATTTCTTACAAGTACAGCCGCCTAGGTTTAGTAGGCACTGGCCAACAAAGAATTGGTCCTTTCCTGTGTCAGACAGACCTCAAACAGGCAGACCCAGATGTCCCAGGTGCAAGGTTCATACAGGTCAAAGCAATGGGGTGCTTCTACCTCCAAAAGTGGAAAAGACAAATCACAACCTTAGAGGAAACAGTCCCAATGACTTCCCCCTACCTGCACCAAGCACTTATTTACTGGCAGCACCCTTAGGGGGAAATTAGCATTTTTTTTCTCAAAATTGGCACATTATAACCTAGGACAAGTGGGTTCTAAATATCATGTCACAAGGCTACAAGTTCCATTTCCATACCTTGCCAAAGGAAACGGCTGGCCAGATCTGCCAAAAAATCAATGGGCAGAGGCACAAAAACAAGTGTCATCCCTCATGGACATGAGGACCATTCAACAAGTGCCAGAGCAAAAGCGGGGACAAGGATTTTACTCAAGACTGTTCTTGGTACCCAGAAAGGACAAAACCTGGAGGCCAATACTGGACCTATCGATTCTAAACACATTCCTGGATATACCAAAATTCAAAATGTTGACTTTGCAGCAGCTTCTACCCATGCTGGGCAAGAACGCTTGGCTTGTAACTTTAGACCTAAAAGAGGCATACCTGCATGTTCCAATCAGACAGATATGCAGAAGATACCTCAGATTCAAGGCTGGCTCAATGCATTACCAATTCTCTGCACTGCCCTTTGGCTTATCTACTGTGCCCAGGGTCTTTACAAAGTGCCTGGCACCAGTAATTGCATTCTTCAGACTAAGAGGAATACAAATATATCCTTACTTGGATGACTGTCTCATTCAAGCAGAGAACAAGGACATCCTTCTACAGCATCTGGCGTTTGTGAAAAAACTTCTAACATGCCTAGGGTACACAGTCAGCAAGAAGAAATCAAAACTAGTACCCTCTCAAGAGATAATATTCCTGGGTGCAGGCTTAAATACAAATGCCCAGATGGCTTATCTCACGCCAGACAAACAAAGGCAACTGACGACCTATTTCAAAATGTTAGCAACAAAGGCCCAGTTATCTGCAAGAAAAATTCTGCAGACTTTGGGCTTCATGGCATCCTGCATCCTACTCATTCCATATGCAAGACTGCATATGAGGAAACTTCAATGGTACCTAAAAAGTGTTTGGACTCAACATTGCCTGGAAACTATAATTACTCTCATTCCCTGCCTGCAACAGGAGTTTCGATGGTGGGCAAAGGCTTGTCACCAAAACAAGGGACAGCCGTTCACATTACCCCTGCCAGGCAGGCACTAACAACGAATGCACCAGATTATGCCTGGGGGGCCCACATGGCAGGAAGATGCATTCAGGGAACATGGACCTCAAACCAAATGCATCTACATATCAATCAAAAAGAGATGCTAGCTGTTCAAAATGCCCTAACAGCCTTCAAGGACCTACTTCATCCAGGACAACTACTGATAAAGACAGACAATACCACGGTCATGTGGTATATAAACAAGCAGGGGGAGCACACATTCTTACCCCCTTTGCAGACTAGCCATGACTTTGTGGGACACAGCATTGACTTACCAAGTACATCTGCTGGCACAATTCCTGCCAGGAAGGTAAAATACTCTGGCAGATGAACTAAGCAGAAACCTCATGGATCCCCACGAATGGCAGCTGGATCCACAAATCTTCAGCATGATAACAAGGAAATGGGGATGCCCGGACATAGATCTATTTGCCTCCCCTCACAACTACCAACTAAAGAGATTCTGCACAAGGATTTATCACAGACGAGCATGGAAAGTGGACGCCCTATCCTTCAGCTGGAAAAATCTATCAGTATATGCCTTTCCCCCTCTGCCCCTCCTCCCCAAGGTACTCCTAAAGGTCAGACAGGAGAAGCCAAAGATGATGCTGATTGCATCAGACTGGCCCCGCCTGCACTGGTACCCAATGTTAAGGAGCTTGTCTCAATGCCCAGCTTGGACCTTACCTCAAGTACCACATCTACTGTCCTAGCAAAACAATCAGATCCTGCACAGCCAACTCAGGACTTTAAACCTGGCAGCATGGCAAATAATGTAGTCATATAAAACACACCTCTCAGCAAAGCTGTGATGGATGTCATTTTGGAAGCCAGAAGGTAGTACTAGAAAATCTTATGCTGGAAAATGGAAGAGATTCTGTGCTTGAAACCAGGCACAAGGAACATATACAACTGTGCCAGATATTCCTCAGATTTTACAATACTTAACTGAGATGCTGGCAAAGGCCTATCTTTCAAATCTATTAAAATTCATGCCTCTGCCATTTCGGCTCATTACAATGCAGAGCCACCAATCTTTTCTTATCCCTTATTAAAACTACCTCAGAGGAGCCAAAAATTTAAGGCCTCCAAGGCGATCACCATTGTCTGCATGGGACCTCAACTATGTCTTGGAAAAACTCACCCTGCCTCCTTCTGAGCCAGCTGCTACTGCTGATATAAAGTTTTGGAAAACAACTCTGCTTCTAGCAATAACTTCTGCAAGATGAGTTTCAGAGCTAAAGGCACTCATGGCTGTGGAACCTTTTATCATTTTTTATCCAGACAGGGTCTCCCTGAAGATAAACCCAACATTTATGCCTAAAGTGGTGTCCAGTGTGGCTCTTAACCAAACCATTCATCTGCCAACTTTTTCTCCAAATCCACAGAATAAGGGGGAAAGAATTCTGCATTCTTTGGATGTACACAGACAGCTTAGATTCTACTTGGACAGAACCAAAGTTTTCAGAAAGACAGAGCAATTACTAGTGGCATATGCTGCAGGATCACAAGGAAAGGCCATCTCAAAGCAGACTGTTTCAAAGTGGATAGGCCACTACATTCGTTTCTGCTACTTATACCATGGCAAGCCAGTGCCTAAGGGCATTAGGCCACATTCCACCAGAGCTGCAGCCACTTCAGCAGCCTTTCTCAGGGGAGTACCAACCAAGGACATTTTAGATGCAGCTACTTGGAATTCAGTGCACACCTTTACAAAGCACTATCATCTGCCACTCTACTCTAAATCCAGGGCAGGCTTTGCCACTGCAGTTCTGCAGGGTCTGATAGCCGCTCCTAATGCTGTCTAGCTCCAGCCTCCCAACCATAGCTTTGGGAATCTACCCAAATGTAATGACTGCAACAGTGAAACATGAAGAACATAGTATAGTTGTGTACACTTGCCATAAATGTAGATGTTCGGGTGTATTCACTGTTGCAGTCCAGGTTACCCACCCACCATCCCCCTTTTTCTTCTGATGGAACCTATCTTTCCTTCTCTGATTTGTACAACCTATGTGGTGTATTTGCTTGTGGATGAAGGTAAAGTTTATATTACTGCATGTAATTTTATATATACATATAAATTTTGGCTACCGTTTTAGGGGGCACCTGACATCTGAGGCAAGAAAAACTAAAGAAAATGGTGCCGGCTGCTTCTTTTATACCCCTGACGACCTGACGTCAGGGAAGGGGCGACGACAGCTGATGCAGGACCCAAGACTTTGGAATTCAGGCCGACTGAGGGCAACCTGCCAGCAGGATAACCCAAATGTAATGACTGCAACAGTGAATACACTCGAACATCTACATTTATGGTAAGTGTACACAACTGTACTTTCCCAACCCCCTCCTGATAAGAGGCCTAGGCAAGACACTGATTATGAATCTTCAAATCAGGTTTCTAGTTCTTCTGATCAGGAATTATCTATACCACCCTATGAGGATTCTGATGCAGAGGATTCTATCCCATCTACATCTCCTCTTGAAGATTATTCCTTTGGAGAAACCTTGCATACTTTGAGGGAGCATTTTCACTGGGAAAGTCAAGATTTCTCAGAATCAAAAAAGAGGCTCAGGGATTTCCTTCTTCTTCTACCAGAACAGGAAAAAGGACAAGGTTTATATTCAAGACTGTTCTTGGTACCCAGAAAAGACAAGGCCTGGCGCCTAATACTGACTTTATCAATTCTGAACACATACCTGGACATTCCAAAATTCAAAATGCTAACTTTGCAGCAGCTTCTGCCCATGCTGGGCAAGAACGCTTGGCTGGTGACATTAGACATAAAAGAGGCATACCTGCATATCCCAATAAGGGAATCGTGCAGAAGATACCTCCATTTCAAGGATGGCTTTATGCATTACCAATTCTCTGCACTGCCCTTTGGCTTATCTACTGCGCCCAGGGTCTTTACAAAGTGCCTGGCACCAGTAATTGCATTTTGCAGACAAAGAATTATACAAATATATCCTTACTTGGACGACTGTCTCAATCAAGCAGAGAACAAGGACATTCTTCTTCAGCATCTGGCATTTGTGAAAAGGCTTCGAACATGCCTAGGGTACACAATAAATGAAAAGAAATCACAACTGGTACCCTCTCAAAAGATAACATTCCTGGGTGCAAGCTTAAATACAACTGCCTAGATGGCTTTCCTCACGCTAGACAAACAAAGGCAACTGACTACTTACTTCAAACTGATGGCAACAAAAATCCAGTTATCTGCAAAACAAACTCTACAGGCTTTGGGGTTCATGGCATCCTGCATTCTACTGATTCCATATGCAAGACTGCATATGAGGAAACTACAGTGGTACCTAAAAAGTTTATGGAGTCAACACTGTCACAGTCTGAAAACAATGATTCCTCTCATTCCCTGCCTACAACAGGAGTTTCTATGGTGGAGAAAGGCATGTCAGCAAAACATGGAATGGGCTTTCACTCTGCCCTCTGCCAGCCAAACCTTAACAACAGACGCATCAGATTATGCATGGAGGGTCCACCTGGCAGGAAGATGCATTCAGGGCATATGGACCCCAAAACAAATGCATCTGCATATCAACCAAAAAGAGATGTTAGCTGTTCAAAATGCCCTGACAGCCTTCAAGGACTTACTTCATCCAGGACAACTACTGATAAAGACGGACAACACCACGGTTATGTGGTATATAAACAAGCAGGGGGGCACGCACTCATACCCCCTTTGCAGACTAACCATGGCACTGTGGGACACAGCCTTGACTTACCAAGTACATCTTCAAGCTCAATTCCTGCCAGGAAAGCAAAATACTCTGACGGACGATTTAAGCAGAAACCTTATGGACCCTCATGAGTGGAAACTAGATCCACAAGTCTTCTGCATGATAAAGAAATGGGGGAGCCTGGACATAGACCTATTTGCCTCTCCATGGAATTATCAACTGGAAAAATTCTGCACAAGGACTTATCACAGACAAGCATGGAAAGTGGACACCCTATCCTTCAGTTGGAAAAACCTGTCAGTTTACACCTTTCCTCCTCTGCCTCTTCTTCCCAAGGTCTTACTAAAAGTCAGACAAGAGAAACCAAAGATGATACTAATTGCCCCGGACTGGCCCCGCCAATACTGGTTACCAATCCTAAGGAACATGTCTCAATTCCCAGCTTGGTACTTGCCTAAAATACCTCACTTACTGTTCCAGCAAAACAATCAGATCCTGCACAATCAGCTCCAAACACTGAACCTGGCAGCATGGCTGATCATGTAGCTATTCAAACAACACTTCTCAGTAAAGCTGTGATGGATGTCATTTTGGAAGCCAGAAGGCCTAGTACTAGAAAATCTTATGCTGATAAATGGAAGAGATTATGTGCTTGGAACCAAGCACAAGGAACTGACACAGCAGAGCCAAATATTCCTCAGATTTTACAATACTTGACTGAGATGCCTGAAAAAGGCCTATCCTTTTTCATCAATAAAAATCCATGCCTCTGCCATCTCGGCTCATTACAACACAGAGCCACCAATCTTTTATTATCCTTTACTAAAGCAGTATCTTAGAGGGGCCAAAAATGTAAGGCCTCCCAGAAGATCACCAAATCCTGCATGGGACCCCAATTATGTGTTGGAAAAACTTCACCCTGCTTCCATTTGAACCAGCTGCTACTGCAGATCTAATGTTCTTATCATGGAAAACATCTCTGCTTCTGGCAATTATTTCAGCAAGAAGGGTCTCAGAGCTACAGGCCCTCATGGCTGTGGAGTCTTTTATCATATTTTACCCAGACAGGGTGTCCCTCAGGACCAATCCGTCATTTATGCCTAAGGTGGTTTCCAGTGTGGCTCTTAACCAAACTATTCATCTGCCAACTTTTTATCCAAATCCTCAGAACAAGGGGGAGCGGATTCTGCATTACCTGGACGTACACAGACAACTAAGATTCTACTTGAGCAGGACTAAAGCTCTAAGAAAAACTGAGCAGTTACTAGTGACATTTGCTGCAGGATCAGAGGGAAAGGCTGTTTCAAAGTGGATAAGCCACTGCATTCGTTTCTGCTACTTACACCATGGCAAACCAGTGCCCAAGGGCATTAGGTCTCATTCCACCAGGGCTGCAGCTCCATCAGCAGCTTTTCTCAGAGCAGTACCAACCAAAGACATTCTAGACGCTGCTACTTGGAGTTCTGTTCACAGTTTTACAAAGCATTATCATTTGCCTTTCTACTCTAAGTCCTGGGCAGGCTTTGCCACTGCAGTTCTGCAGGGCCTTATAGCCACCCCTAATGCACTTTAGCTCCAGCCTCCCATCCATAACTTTGGGATTCTACCCAAATGTAATGACTGCAACAGTGAAACACAAAGAACATAGTACAGTTGTGTACACTTCCCATAAATGTAGATGTTCGAGTGTATTCAATGTTGCAGTCCGGGTTACCCGCCCGCCATCCCCCTTTTTATTCTGGAGTTTCTCTTTTCTTCACTATCTTCTACAACCTTTGTGATGTATTTGCTTGTAGATGAAGGTAAAGTTTGTATTGTTGCGTGTATATATAGCTTATATATATATTTTTGCTTCCCATTTGGGGGGCACCTGACATCTGGGGCAAGAAAAACTAAAGAAAATGGCATCGGCTACTTGTTTTATACCCCTGATGACCTGACGTCATGGAAGAGAAGACAGCAACCAACGCAGGACCCAAGACTTTGGAATTCAGGCCGACTGAGGGCAACCTGCCAGCAGATTACCCAAATGTAATGACTGCAACAGTGAATGCACTCTAACATCTACATTTATGGTAAGTGTACACAACTGTACTTTCCCTTTCTTCTAAAATGTTATACATATTGTTCTGGAAAGGTTTTTATATATGGAGCATTGGGACCGTTAAGAAACATGTAATTTAATTGTGTTTGTTTTACACGTGACTAAGAGGTGGGGTATATTAGGATGGTGTTAACTTTTGTTTAATTGATTCTGATGAAGTAACTGGTTTACGAAAGCACTCAATCCTTGTGGCTTGAATAAAACTTTTGGATATACATTTGCCTTCATTTTTCACTGGGATTGCCTTGCTGGTTTGTATTTTTGTTTTTTCACATTCTGTTCGTTTTGGGTACTGGCTTCTTGATTACTCTTTTTTTTTTTCTTCTTCTCTTATCCTTATGGAAAAAATAGAGACAAAAATGTTCATGCATTTCTCTCATCATTGGTATGCTTTTCTTCTACACTATCCCTTTGGCTGGTATTCTTAATACTGTTGTTAGTAGTTGTTACTAATACCATTCTGGGTAGCCCTTTTCTATTGTTTTTGTTTTTCTCAGAAAGAGTTTTTTTTTGTCATATCTAGCAAATCTTCAGGCTTTAAGAAATGAATGGCATATAGCCACAAAAATCCCAACTCAGATGCTCAATAAAAATGCATCCATTGTTTAGGCACTGTATATTTGGACAAAGACTGCTCAGTTTGTGCAGCTTTTAGTCATCAGGCTGTTATTGAATGTCAGAATAAAGTAGTGTAAAAGGGTCTTCTGCCTGCAGCCATGGAAAATTCATCTAAACCTGTTTCTGGAGACTCCCCCATCTGATAAAAAACCTCCAGACTTCTCTCATTCTTCAGCTTGACCGTAGGCTCTGGCCACCGAACGGCCTAAGTTGGCAGATCCTACAGCTCCCTTAGATCTGTCCTTGATACGATCCAAAACTCCACCATTAAGGGAGCTGTGGTTTTCACTTGAACCAGTCTCTCCTACTCTGCATTCATCATTCCTACAAGAAAGACCAGTACAGAGGTCATCAAGGCCACCTTCATCATCATCTACTCTAAGAACAGAGGTTGACATGGATAGAATGATAATAAAGTTCCTCAGGTCTCAGATTCAGCTAGAGGTTTTCCTGGTTTCATCCTCCATCAGACCCGAGAGCTGTGGACATTCCCTCTTACCTTTGGCTACTCCTATCCCAGTCAAACCTCTGGCTCCAGGCACTCAGGACCTGAGATTCTCTAGAGTCATCTGTATTGAATGCAAAGATGTAGTCATCTTTTACTCTAGCATCTTCTCTGATTCTGTAAGTTTTATCCTTTTCAGATTCACAAGGATCTTGGAGCTGCGGCTTTGGAACCAGATCCAGAGGAAGGGGTTCAACTCCAAAGTTGTCAGAGTCTTCCCTTCCTTTTGGAACCTCTGCGTTAGCTTGGCTGCAGCATCCATTTCTGAGCAGGGCCAGGTTGGTTTATTGGTTCATTGTAGTGTGGTCGCTTTGACTCTTACCAGTGTGTTCCTGGGTTCTCCCTCTCCCTATGCATTGAGGTGTCGTGAGAGTGCTCTCCAGTATTGGCTAACAATTTTCTTTTTCCCTGTGGGGTCCTCCTGCCTCTCAGCAAATAGCCCTGGGTTCTGAGCCTGCACAATCTGTCCTGTCAGGACAGCCATTTCCTCTCAGTCATCTCTGGAACATCCTCTTATTGAGGTTCTTCAGAAGCACATGTGTAAGAGGAGGCATCTTGACTCACCCCAAGAGTCACTCACTGAAGACACTGACTTCGATGAAGGGAAGGGATTCTCCAAATCACAACTTGAGGATGTTTCATTTCGGGAGATACTCAAACTGCTGAGACAGAAAGGAAGTTGATTTTCCGAAGTACCCTCTCAAGGGAAGTTAATGTCCCATGAGGCTTTTGGAACTGGCTCAGCTACTTCTTGGGTGGTCCACCTGACTCATGAGATGGTGGGTTTGATCTTCTAATGGGCGTGGAAGGAGCCAAATGTCACAGAACCAATCCCAACAAATATAAGTACCTTATGGCTCCTAAAGATGGTCCTTATTGGAATTGGGGCCCTGCAGTAGTTGCCATGGTAGTAGTGACGGCCACTAAAAAAGAGCTTGCAGAGGAGAGCTCATCTGTCTATTTCCCTGACAGGGAAGCTAGGGCTTCGAATGTATTTGGGAAGTGAATTTATGCTTCAGCTATTTTCGCCCTGAGGTCACTGTACTGCTTGGCACACAACTAAGTTCCAGAGAGATTTGACTAAGGAACTCTCAAAGTCTCTCTCCAGGTACATGTCTGCAGAAGAGAAGAAAACAATGTATTCACAGCTGACCACCCTGCAGTCCCTATCAAATGACTCCATGCTCCAGATATCCAACTCCATGAATGGTGTTTCAAGTGCAGCTGGTTCTGGCATAACCTTAAGGAGACATGCCTAAATGCGCTTTTGCTTTGTGGAGCCCTTTAACACATGTTTTATAAATGCTCCTTCAATGGTTTAACCCTGTTTGGGCCCAAGGTCAAATATACACACACACTATGTGAACAGGATGGGAAAACCCTTTCTGTCATGAGCATAGTTTTCGAGCCCCCCCCCCCCCCCCAAGAGGATCTTCTCCCAGAAACAAGATAGGGAGTAAAATATTGTGGCTGTGAAAGTCCTAGGGGTTTTCTTAGGACAATTCTGAAGACCGACCCTTCCACGCCAAGGCAGAGGGGGGAATTTTAATGGTGGGCATCACCTATGCTGAAGATTGTCCAAAGCAAGTGGTCTCCGACCTAGGGCAACCTTCACATCAGTGTTGTAGAGTTGAGGGCAGTTCTCTTATTGTTGCAGGTCTTTCATGTCCTTCCTGTAAGGATGATCTCTATCCAGATGGACAACATGTCAATAGTCCAGTATTTCAACAAACAGGGGGGGGGGGCACACTTCTACCCTTTGTGTTGGGAAGTGATGAGAGTATGGCAATGAGTGATATCTTTGACTGCTTTCTGATAGCAAGACACATACCAGGTAAGTCCAACATACTAGTAGACAGGTTGTGCAGATCTGTTCTGAGCGATCACGAGTGGTTTCTCAACCCAACAGTGGCAGGACAGATTTTCATCAGTGGCACCACTCATGAAGTGATCTCTTTGCCTCTGCTATTGACTCCAAATGCAGCAGGTTCTTTGCTTTGATCCTGCCAGAGGAGGCTCACTGAGGGATGTCCTGATATATGATTGGCCCACTTGGTCTCCTCTGTGCCTTCCCACCTACTCCTCTAATCCCAAAATTTCTACAGAAAGCATTGCAGAGGAAGGTCAAGATCATTGTTATTGCCCCCTTCTGGTCTTACCAGGTGTGTTTTTTCTTCTCTTTGCCTCATTTGATACACCCACCTTCAGTGCTGGATCCCAATCCAGACCTTCTCTCACACCTGTCTGGAATGCTTAATTTGGACACCAAGCCCTCAAGTTAACTGCATGGTTTCTCCACTTCCTATGATGACTAGTCAGTCCAGGTGATTCACATCTTACTTCTTCCCACAGACCATGCACCAGAAAAATTTATGAGAGTAAGTAGAGAAGATTTTCTACTTGGGCCTCACAGAGAGATTTGGATTACTTTTCAGCCACTATCACAGCAGTATTAGTCTTCCTAGCTTTCATCTTTCGCAGTGAGGCTAGTTATTCCACTGTTGAAGTAAAACTAGCTACTGTTTCAGATGTTCATGTTGGAGAAGACCATGCTTCCTTAACTTCCCTCATTTTATGTAAAGCTTTCTTCAGGGGCACCTTTCTTCTTGGACCTCCTCTTAATGATCCTACCCCTTCTTTGGACATGGCCATTTTACTTCAAGCTTTAATCAAGCTGCCAATGTGGACATTAAAATTTTGACCTGGAAGACGCTTTTTCTAGTTTCTATTACTTCAACTCAGAGTGTCAGAACTCCAAGATTATTTAAACAAGAAACATCTCTATTGAATTACCACTTATGACACAGGCAAAATAATACATTTATATAAATGAAAACAAGCCATAGTTATATATTTTCGTTTGCAAACATTATACATCATTTATAATCTTTGCAGTCATTGTCAGTCATGCATTCCATAACTCATTCAATTCCTGCCTTCCCTTAAATGTCATTCCTCCTCCAAAATGGGATCCTGCATGTATTGTTCCCACAATCCCCATTTTATATGTAATTTGCTCCTGTTCTTATGTAAAGATATCACTTTCAGTTTTTTTTATTTCTGTTACTGATTCACTAGTTCTAGTATAATTTGTTTAGACTTTGATGTCCATTTTCTAGTAGTTGCTTTTTTGGCAGCCACCATAATTAAACTCAGCAAGGCTTTACTTTGTCTAGGCAATTCCAATTCTGTATCACAGCTCAAAAAATAATTTCCTTATTTACACCAATTTGCTCACCCAGTATTTCTGACAAGAATAGTCTGCTTGGTATTTTTAAAGTTTACCAACTGATTTCACTTCTAAAAATATATTCCCAGTTACCTATTTCATCCACATCACACCTCCAACATTTGCAATCTACCTAAAGAAAAATTCTTTCGAGTCTGCTTGGGGTATAGAAATACCAGTGCAAACACTTCCAAGCAAAGATCCTAAATCTAGTCTTTGTGTGTTTGGGAGCCAAACATATATCCTCCCATTGCACAACCACACTCCTCTCCACAAATTATCACAATTCTGCTCTCAGTATAATACTCCAGGAAATCAAGTAGTAAAACACAATTCTTTTATTCTAGCTCCTCAGTGTATACTGAGAGCAGGATTGCTGTTACGTTTGGACAGTAGTGATAATATATCCTCCTGTTGTTTTTTGTGAATTTCTTATACAGTCTCTCTCCCTAATCCTTTCTATCTTCCTCTGACTGATTCTTATAGTTATGCAATATTTTGTATGCTCCACAAATGATTCCTTTTTTAACAGCAGCTTCTGTTCTAGAGTCTACTAAAAACTCTATCAGTGCTGGTATTTCAATTTAGAGCCCCCTATTCCTTTCTCTTTGCCTGTACTGTGATGTCAGTCCTTGATGGCAAAGGCAATCTCTGACATAGAGTCCAAATGAATTCTTGGCCTCTTTCCATTCATCCACCTTTTCCTCTTTAATTATTTGTTCCAATATATATTGGTTCTTTTCTCCAGTAAATTCCAGCCCCTCTTGCATATTCTGTGTACCCTTAATTGCAACCATCTCTATTGGCAGAATCTCCTTTCTCCATTCCAGTACTGGCTTAGTTCTTAGAATACTTTCTGCCACATTATGAGTATAATCTTTTGTATTGTTATTCTTAAGGATCTGCATACAAAATCCCAGTCTGTCCTTGTCTCTTGAGCTCCCCCCCCCCCGTTTCATCATCATCATCCCTTTCTACTTTGAATTTTATCTTTCTGCTTGTGTTGTGTGTATGAGCCTTAACTGTGTAGCTCTCAAGTACCCCTTCAAATCATGTAATCCCAAACCACCTTGTTTCATTGGAAGGTTCAGTTTATCCCACTTGAATCTTGCCCTCTTCTCCTACCAGATAAAATCTTTCAACTCTATTAATTTCTATCCACAACTTTTCATCTGTTTTATATAAATATGCCTAACCTTTGTATAAAACTAAAGGGACTAAACATTTTCACTGCTTGTGTCTTGTTATCTATAGCCATATCCATAAAACAGAGCTTCCATTTTCTCAATTTTTGTATTTTCTTTTGTTAAGTCTCTTCCCACGCATACTTTGCTTTAATGGAATTCTTTTTAATCCATACTGCTAAGTACATTTTATCATGTCCCCATAAATGTGCTTATTGCTAAACCAATTTGTGTGTGGGTACATAGTTTACAGCTATTGCCTTTGTTTTATCTTCATTAATTGTGTATCCTGAAAAGGCTTGAAACTGTCTCAGAATATTCCACTACAAAAGTCCTTTTCAGGTTTTATCAAGTATAAAATATCATCTGCAAATAAAGCCAACTTTTCTTGATTACCATACTAATTATATCCTTGAATTTCCGAGTCTCTCATTTTCTTTGCCAGTGGTTCTAAATATAATACAAATAAAGGGGAAAGAGGACACTCCTGTCTGATTCCACTGCTTAAAAATAACTTGGGGAAAGAGGACACTCCTGATTCCACTGCTCAAAAATCACTTATCAGAGAGGACCCCCCCCCACTTTGTGTCACCTCCGATCCTTTATATATATTCTCCTAATCAGTCTTATAATTTTATCATTGAATCTAAATGCTACCATTGCACCAGTCATAAATTCCCAGCTTACTCTGTTGAGTACTTTCTCTGCATCAAGACCCACCAACAACAGTGGTATTTTCTTACATTCTGCTTTCCTCTGGATCATCATTGTTCTGTTAATGTTGTCAAATGTTTGCCTCACTCCCACAAAACCACATTTATCCATATTTATCAATTCTGGCATCACCTTTGGCATTCTTTTAGGCATTATGGATGTATACACTTTGTAATCATGGTTTAGAATCAAAATGGGCCTTTATGAAGCTGAATCTGATAGGTCTTTACCATCTTTAGGTATTATAGCCATCGCCACTTTCTTCCAAGATGTTGGTGGTGCTTCTTTTAAAATTCCAGATTTGTATCACTTTATTCCCCTCTAGCTTTCAAACTTCCACAGGAATACCATCTATTCCTGGGAGGCTTTCCTGTAGGCCATTTATAAATCACCATTTTTATCTCATTTCTGTCTATCATTACTGTTAGTAATTGAGCTTCATCTACCTCTAACCTAGGCATATTTAATTATTTCATAAACATTTCCATCTGTACTGTTTCACATTTCTCTGTTTTGTACAAATTTTCCAAAATATTTCTAATACCTCTATACAATCTCTGTTTACTTTCCTTGTTAAAGGTTCCCAAAGCTTGGCAACAGCCCCTTCTACTGTCTGTTGCCTGAGCCATTTTGCTAAAAGCTTTTGTGCTGTGGAGTTATCAAAAAACTGTTGCTTAACACCAGTCTGTGTAAACACGTGCATATTATCAAGATATTCCCTTATTTCGTCTTTGCGCTCAGCATTTCTTCTGCTTCTTTTTCTGTGACACTTTAAACTTGTCAGCCCCTCTAAATCTTGTTACTTCTTAACCATATCTCTTTTTCTTTTATTTCCATCCTATTTTTGATCTCCCCTTTAATTTTAAACCCACTTCTTAGCTCTATTTTCAGAAGAAATTTCTATCTTCCCTAAGAACTCTTGAATAATTTCCACTAACCATTCCTTAAAGCCCTCTCTATTTAGCAGATAGATGGGGAACCGCTTGTCTCATTTTTATTTCATTACCCTGCATTTTTGTTTTGGTTATTATTGGCACATGATTTTACCATGGTCCATTGTTTTATTTCCTTATATAGCAAGGAGTTATTCTACCATCATGAAGTGTTCTTTTTCTTAGCTGACCTACTCTGTTATGTTGGGATATAGGTTTCAGCATGGCAGTTTAATTATAGCAACACCAAATAGAATCACTGCAACTACACTAGAATAATTCTACCATGGACCATAATAATGTATATAATACTCATTTATTCATGAACGGAACGAATTCTGCGACATTTGAAGTGTTATCTTCCACTACTGCACTTTCTAATTATGCCAGTTTTTAAAACTTCTAATGTTTAATAAGAACTTAAAAAACATATAGGTTCATAGGAGGTTCATACATTCAAAGGTGTGTAATAGGCTAATGGTCTTGGAGCCTTTACAAGCCTAGCCCATAGGACTACCCTGGCATTGTGCCCCTGACCTTAGTTCCCAGTGCCTCTGTAGAGTAAAGCCACGGGAGTCATCCCTGGGGTGAATTTTCTTTTTCCCATCCACTCAAAAGATTTTTCTTGAAGAGAGCCAGTGCGGTGCTGTGCTTGACATGTATGGGAAGTGTATTCTATAGCATGGGCAGTCTCTGAGTTATGAACCTGTCTCTCCAGCATGTTCTGTTGATTGTGGTAATGAGGTTGAGATCTCTGGATTGTGTGGTGCAGAGGGATTGGGATTTCTTTAGCTGTAGCATTTCTAACAGAGCTGGGTTAGACATGGCTTTGTAAGTCAAGCAGAGATTGCCTCTAAGTAGGCGATATGAGACAGAGAATAGTTGGAGTTTTTTTAGTCTGTCCATATAGGACAAATGTTTAAGGCCTAGGATCCTCTTTGTGAGGTACTTTTCGGCCTCTCCAGTTGTTGCAGGTGTTTAGTGAAGTACATGCCAAATAGGGCATTGTACTCAATGATTGGCTGAATAAGGGAAGAGTAGAGGGAGACAATGACCTCTTTCTTCCTGGACGCAAAACCATTAGTAATGAGATGTGCCACATAGAGGGACTTTCTGACCACAGTGGCAATGTTGTGGTCAAAAGAGAGATTGCTGTCAACCTGTGTTCTCAGATCTCTTATAACGCCTTCTGTGTTCAGTGGACTACCATCGATGTGGTAATTCATGGGAACTGGGTTTTTCCCAAAGGGGATGACGACACATTTTTTGGCATTGAGCTTAAGGCCATGGTTCTGACACCAGTCGGTCTCAGTGAGACCTTTTAGGATGTCAGCTTCACTCGGGGAGTTAATAATAGATCCCAACTAGCAATCATCTGTGAACTTTGTCAGCCAGAGTCCCTTGCTGTTGGCCTGGACTTCAGAGAAGTAGATACCAAACAGGAGACCCAGGACCCAGGACCAAACCCTGTGGGACTCCACTCATGACTGGTCAGCAGTCTGACTTGGAGTCAGCTACTTTCACACTGTGGGTTCTACCTGTGAGCCGGTTTGCAACCCACTTAGTGATATAGGGGTTGATGCCTAGCTTAGTGAGTTTTTCTATGATTCCTGAATGGGGAATGGTATCACAGCCTCATCTGGCCAAGGCCTTTATGAACCACCTTGCCTTCATCTGTAGCTCTGGTGACTGACTCAAAGAAGTTGACCAAGTTAAGCAGGCATGAGCTACCCTTCACAAAACCAAATTGTGTGGAATCCAGAATTTGGAGATTCCCTATATCCTTGTTTATTAGATCCATGATAATGCATTTCATAGCTTTGCATATCAGACTTGTCAGGCTAATGGGGCAATAGTTCCCAAGGTCTGTAGTCTCTCCGCCTTTGTGGAGAGGGATGACAGTAGCAGTGCGCCATTCAGTAGGGGCAAAGCTTGAGGTGAGGCTGTGATTAACAGGGCACACAGGTGATGTGCCAATTCACACTGCAGTTCATGTAGAACACAGCCAGGGATATTGTCAGGTCCCATAGAAGCTGCATTCTTGGCCTTGGACAGTGCTGTTGTAACCTGTGCAGCAGTAATACTTGGTGCCTGGCAATCTACTGGTATTGTGACTGGTCCTTGTTGGGGGGGGGGGGGTTATATAGTTGGGCACTGAATCTGTCAGCCAGAATATTGGGAATATCTGTTGGCTCAGTATATGAGGTACCATTGTGCAGTAGCAAATCTGGGTATTGTCATGGAGATTCTTTACATAGCTGTAGAAGGCCTTGTGGTTGTCTTTATTATCTGCTGCAATTCTGTTTTCATAGCTAGCTTTAGAGGATTTGATGAGGAATCTCAACTTTTTGTTGAGGCTGATAAGGGAGATTTTCCAGTCTTGGGACTTCACCTTATTCTGCATCAGTTTCCTCCTTCTGTTGTAGAGTTTGTTTATGGCAGGGGACCACCAGATTGGCTTCCATTTTTTGGAGGAGTGTGTCTTGATCCTTTTGGGTAAGGCGAGATCCATGCATTTGTGTACGTGTTTGTACAGTGCATTGGTGTATGATTTGGTGGTTAGGCAACTGATCTCCATTTGCATGGGTGCCGTGAAGTTAGCCACCTCTGTTTTTAGGAGCCCAAAGTTAGCTTTGGAGAAGTTTTTCATGGATTTACCTTTGCAGTGGTGGGGGGTGGGAGGGATGTGGATTTCCTAGGTGATTAGTTTGTGGTCAGATCTAACCATGGAGGAGTTGACTATTGGTGCAGAGCAACAGTCGCCCATGTTAGTAATGACCAGGTCAAGGATGTTGCTACCTCTAGTGGGGGTAAGAACAAGCTGGTCCAGGACTTTGGAATTAATGAATTCCAAGAAACATTGGCAAGTGTATTAGTACATGAGTAGTTTTCCCAGTTAATGGAGGGGTAGTTGAAGTCGCCCAGTATGAGAGAGTGTTAGGTTGGACACTAATATTCTCCAGGGTGATTTGGAACGTGGAGTACGAGTCTTGGGACATGGTAGGGGATCTATGCAGGCGACGACCTGAATCGCTGGCTTACCCAATGTTAGCTGCACCTGAAGTATCTCAGATGCCTTATGTTGGGCTACCAGTCTGGAGGTGTGTGCATCCTTTAGGAATATGGAAACACCACTGCCTTTGGAGCTTTGGTCCAAGTTCTGGGGCTGAAAGTTGTGGAATGAGTTATAGCCTAGTAGTGCAAGGGTGGTTTCTGCTGCCTTGAACTAGGTTTCTGTTACAGCACAAATGTCGATGTTCTTCATTTTAAGGAGTGCTTCGAGCGAGTGCATTTTGAGATTTAGACTTCTAGTGCTGAGCAGCATGACCCTCAGATTGCATTTGTTTGTAGCTGTTAAGGTGGTAATTTGGTCTTTGGAACACCTCCTCAAAAAGGCATTATAGGGGTGGCAAGAGCCTTGGCCAGTATCCGGAAGTCCAAGGGTGAGAGATGCAGGCCATCTCTGGCAAAGCACTGAGGTCTGTCAGTCATGTCATCCCAGGCAGACAGATACTGGGATCCCCTTATAATGACACCAGAAATTTAGCCAATTGTTGAAATCAATAATTTTCTACTTTTACTGTGGTATCATTCTGGATGATGGTAGGATGCTGTTCAGGGCTAGGGTCATACCCGCCTGTGCTACATAATCTTGAGAGCTCTTCCATGTCCCTTTTCATGTCGTCCAGGGAGGTACGTCTCAGATTCATTCACACCCACATGTACAATGACAGAGTCATATTTGTAGTTGTTGTTGAGGGACCTGAGTGCGTGCATTATGTGGCAGAGCCTGGCGCCTGACAGGCAGCTGACTGTTACTTTCTCCTTATTCAACCTAGTGAGTGAGACATCAGTGTGCCTCACTATTCAGTCACCTATGATTAGTGTGTTGGCCATGCTGTTTTGCCTTAGGGGCTTTGGTTGAGTGGCACACTGTTTAGGAGAGTTGTGTGTCTTGTGATTAGTGTTGTGTTGTGGTGGTCGAGTGCGTTTCTGCCTTGTAGGTCTCTGCTGTTTGGGTAGATTTTTATTGAGAGCCTCCACAAAGGTGGATGTGCGGTTTGTGTTTTTCTGTGAAGGCAGTGCTGGTGTGTGCTCTGGAGGGCTAGGTTACTAGGCTAGCGTCCCTAGAGCCCTTACAAGCCTAATTATGTTAATCCAGAGTTGGCTAAATTGTCCTTGGTTAGATGGACATAATTTGCAGAGCGAGTTTATTATAAACACCGACTAGCCCTGTCCATGAGGGACAGGGATGCCACACTCAGGATGAATTTGCAGTCTCCCATCCATTTGTCCAGTCTGCAGTTGAATAGGGTCAATGAGGAGCTCTGCTTCACGTGAATTGGAAGTTTATTCTGGAGTAGCAGCAGTCTCTGGGAGATGTATCTGTCTCTCCAGCATGTTCTGTTAATATCACAGACTAGCTTAAGATCCCTAGTGCAAGTGATTCTTGTGCCATTTGACTTGTGGATGTGTAGGATATCTATCAGGGCAGGGTCAGAGACTGCCCTGAAGGCCAGGCACAAGTCGCCTCTCACCAGCCTATATGATACAGAGTACAGTGACAGGGCTTTCAGTCTATCATTGTAAGTCAAGGGTTGGAGACCCTTTATTTCCTTGGTGAAAAAACCTCTGTGGTCTCTCCAGCTGCTGACAAATAGACTAATATTGGACCCCCTTTAAATGACACCAGAAACTAAGCCAATTATTGAAGACAATTATTTTTTGCTTATATCTTGGCATCATCCTTGGAGACATTAGACGTCTGCTTAATGCTAGGCTCATACCTGTCTTGGACGCAGTCTGATAGCTCCATCATGTTTCTCTTCTTATAGTGCAGGGAAGTACATCTCGAGCCATTGACACTGGCATTAATAGTGACAGAGTCATACTGGTATTTGTTCAAGGACTTGCGTGCATGCATGATCTGATGGATCTTGGCACCAGGCAAACAACTAACCATCACACTTCACTTACTCAGCCTGGTAAGAGGCACATCTGTATGTCTTACAATGGCGTCACCTATAACAAAGAATGTTTGGTTGGGTTGATGGTGGCCTTATGGCCTCAGCATCTATGACTTGGAAACTCCTTGTGATATGTAAGGGAGTAGGCTAAATATGCTTAACCTCAGTGTACGATGGAATATGTGTCTTCTGATGGCCTTGGAGAGGTGTGATGTGAACTGCTGACTATTTTGCTGTCTTGAGTTTACTGTTTGTGAGATTTCTGCCTCCAAGGATATTGTAAATGTACATCATATATTTCTCACACATTGTGTTATGCTGTTTGAGTAATAGATGATCATCCAGACAGCACAAGACCATTCTTCCATTGTCTTAAAATGCCCATCTCAATCAGGCTGGCTAGAGAATTTATGGGAAATGCTCACATATGGGGTCAGTCCTGATCCATTGGCTCCGTCTCTGCCTTATGCAGAAGCTCGTGGCCTACAACTAAGCTCTTGGGCTTTCTTCCTTTCCCAGAATGCACTTCTCCATGAACTCAGATCTTGTTTGCCACTTTGCTGGAGACATGGTCCTTTGCTAGCTCTGTACTAAGTGAAACATTTTTATCGATATTTCTTCATAATTTTAAACTATATTTAGCTTACAGTGATGATTTTTGCATTTTCTTGTAGATTTATACCCTTCCTATCCTCCTAACGTCCATTATTTTAATCACCGCATTTTTTCTCCTTTCTATCTTTTAGCTACAAAAAAAAAAAAAAAAGTTGTTTGTTTTGTTTTCTTCCTGTTTAGCTGGTCCATTTTTTATGAGGACTTCTCTATCCATCCACTTCATAATTTATATATATATATATATATATATATATATATATATATATATATATATAAAACTCTTTACATAGTATAGGAGTTTTAATTAGTTTATAGATGGTTAAAGTTTGTGGTATTGCTGGTGTTATTGTTATAGCAGTACTGTTTGTCTCCCTTGTCCTTTTGAGACATATTGAATAAACAGGTTTTAAAAAATGTACTCAATGTGGAAAGAAAATGCCTTTGAGTGACTCTCACATTTTGTGTGTTTATTGTTTGGAGCCATTACATTTGCAGGAGTCCTGCAGTATATGTCATGCCTTCAACCAAAGAGCTCTTTTAGAAAGACATAACAAGTTTATGCTAAAGGGTATACTCTAAGGCCCCTTTGCTGAAGGTATTTCAGGTAGCAAGGAGTCATCCAAATCTGGTTCTGCTTCATCTTCTTCCACTCAGAAGTCCAACAAACTGAGGAAAAGACCTCTGGCAGAAAAAAATGGCTAAGTTGTCTGCTCGAATGGTTCTTTCGGAGCAGTCACCTCATGGATCCGAGGGATCTTTGGAGTATTCCAAGTTAGCCCCGATTCCCTCAGCTCTGATAATTAGGACTATATGGAGCTGATCACCATCCTTAGAAAGTGTGTCCTCTCAGCTCCCATCTTTCTGATGAAGATGTGGTTAGAGTGGTTAAGAGACTGTTGAAGACACCAGCTGTAGCCAAGTTACTGCTGGATCAAAGCCCAGGGAGCTCCTCCAACCTATCGAGTTCGGAGCAGGGAGATCCTGAAGTCCAGTTTGTGACCTTGTCTGAGCAGAGATGCACTCTTTCTACTGCTCCAGCTTCAGATCTGAGTTCCTCTGCTCTGTCAAAGCAGGAAGGAGTCCGGGAGCCATAGTTCTGTGCCCAGACTGAGGGGTAGGGATCCGACTTACTTTTCCTCAGATTGGACCTTGCCTTTTGGAGCTTTGGCGTGGCTGAGCTTGGCTCTTACCTTAGTCTAGGATATTTTTTCATTGGAATGCAGAGGACCCTCAGCTCAGATGGCTTTTTCATCGGCTCCATGGAGTTCCTCGGATCAGAGGCAGAGACCATTTGAGGTCATGAGGAGAGCTTTGACTGCTTCTCAGTCAAGGGTGCAATCTTCCCAGGATCAACTTTCCCATCCCCTAACGGTGCCTTATGCCTGTCATTCACCCCTTCCACAGGGACAGCAGGATCCTAAGCCTCAGGATGTCCCCAAGGAGACTCCCATCCTCTTCCAAAACTTCTCCAGATTATCCTACTGAAGAAGTCCTTCAGAACAGAACCTGTACGAGAAAGCATGTTGACTCCCCAGAGGAGTCCATCACCACAGATACTGACCTCGATGAGGCTGATGGATCCCCATGGTCTCCTTCTGAGGATGTCTCTTTTGGAAACATTCTAGAAATGTTAAAACAGAGAGGTGACTGGGACTCCAACACCCCTTCAACAGAGGAGTCAGTATACCTGAAGGCTTTTGGGTCACACCCTTCCACCTCTTGGATGATCCCACCTTCCGATGAACTTATTGAGTTAATCTCTTGGAAGGCATGGGAGATCCCAGACATCACTGATCCTACCCTGAGGAGGCCAAATAAGTATGTCACTTCACTCCCTGACAAAAAGTTTTTTACTAACAGAGTTGTGGTAGATGCAATGGTCGTGGCAGCAGCGACTAAACAGGAACTTTTGGAGACCAGCTCCACTATTCATCCTCCTAATAAAGATTCTAGGATGATGGATAGATATGGGAAGCGCAATTTTCTCTTGGCTGCCTTTACTTTGCAGCCTAGTAAAATGCATCAAATAATTCAGTGAGTGCAAAGGGATCTGCTGAAGGAACTGTCACATAACCTACAAGGAACTGTGGCTGATGAGGCAGCAGGTAAAGTAGCCTCTCAGCTCACCACCCTAAAATCAGTTTTTAATGCCTCAATGAGGCTTATTGCTTGTGCAGCGGATGGAACGAGTAGAACTGCAGGTTCAGGTATCTTTAGTACGAGGCAGGCCTGAATGTGACTGAGAGTTTGCTCAGCCCTTCAGATCTGCCATAGTAGTACATTTTTCCACTCTGACCAGATCTTATCCCACAGGTCAAAAAGGGAGCCGAAAGATGTGGTTCCAGGAATATCAACGGTCTTCCCAGGATACACGGTGAAAGTTCCCCAGAGGCAGAGGAGGGAGCAATAATGGAAGACACTGCTCTTGTGGCAGGGGGGCCCTCAAAATCAGGGCTGCAGAGATTCCTTCTTTGGCAATCCCTTTCAGCACTCCTGAAAGGTGGCCAGATTGCTCACCTCTGGAGGCAATGAGCGGTTGGATGTCTCTGCACCTACAGACCTGGCTACACATTACATACTACAAATAGGTCCATCAGGTAAAATATCTAGAGGTTACTTCATCCTCTTCGCCCATCCCCTTCCTCAAAACAAAAGAATCCCAGATGTGCCACTCAGTCAATGGGATCAAGCAACCAAAGAAGTACAAAAGTTTCTAGACAAAAAGGAGTCATCCAAGAAGTCCCCTCAGCCCAACAAGGATTCGGAACTTACTCAAGATTCTTTTTGGTGCCAAAGAAAACAGGGGACTGGAGACCAATTCTGGATATCAGTAATCTAAACAAGTCAATCAAAAAGAGCAAGTTCCAAATGGTCACTTCACAGTCTATACTTCCTTTTCTAGGAAAAGACGATTGGATGTGCTCGATAGACCTTCAGAATGTGTACTAACATATAAAAATGGACAGGCGTTCCAGAAGGCATCTGTGTTTCCAGCTGGGAGTCTGTCATTACCAGTTTTGAGCTCTGCCCTTCGGTCTCATTACAGCCCCCAGAGTGTTCACCAAATGCATGGCAGTTGTTGCGACTCACTTCAGATGTCAAGGATTCTGAGTGTTTCCATACCTAGACGACTGGCTCCCGACTGCTACGGCCAAGCATCAATTCTTAAGGGCAAGAGAAACCACTACAAAGCTTTGCTCTTTTCTAGGAATCACCATAAATTTCAAGAAATCTGCTCTAGAACCCCGTCAAAATTTGATTTTCAGAGGAGCACACTTAATTACAAGAAAAATGATTCATTGAGAAGTCAGATCAAGGTCCTTATTCTCAAGAAAACAGCATCTGCAAAATTAGTACTTCTAGTCTTGGGAACAATGGCAGCTTCAATAGTACTGGTACCGCTAGCCCGCCTTC
Source organism: Protopterus annectens (assembly GCF_019279795.1). Classification (NCBI taxonomy): domain Eukaryota; kingdom Metazoa; phylum Chordata; order Ceratodontiformes; family Protopteridae; genus Protopterus; species Protopterus annectens. Next base: position 95,734,887 of record NC_056743.1, read on the forward strand.
ATATGCGAATCCTGCAATGGTTGTTGCCAACCCGATTGGTGCTTTCTAGAACTACCAATGTCTCACAAGACCTTGATTACTGATGTGTGCAGGAAGGATCTTCATTGGTGGATTTATTCCGATCAAGTCAGTCAAGGTTGTCTGTTTGTACCCTGTCAGCCCCAGGCCACGGTGACCACAGATGCCTCCCAGATTGGGGGGGGGTGCATTATCTGGGAGGGACAGTCCAAGGCAGCTGGTTCCCCCATGAGGCCATGTACATGTTCTAGAGATGAGAGCAGTGCTTCTAGCGTTGCAAGCCTTTCAAGACTCTCTTCCTAGGGGAACAGTAGTAGTCCAGTCAAACAACATGTTGGTAGTCTGGTACATCAACAAACAGGGAGGAACCAGATCTTCTCCCCCTTTGTCGGGAATCCCTCCAAGTTTGGCAATGGGCGATATCTTCCAACCACTTTCTGATAGTGATGCACATTCCTGGGAAATCCAACATTACAGCGGATAAGCTCAGCAGGGCAGTTCTGATGTCTCATGAGTGGTCCCTCAAACAAGAAGTTGTGGAAAAGATTTTCCAGAAATGGGGTTAGCCTTGCTGCGATCTCTTTGCATCACCCATGAACAGCAAATGCAGAAGCTACTTTACCCTAATCCCCCCTCAGGGGGAATCACTGAGGGATGCACTGGTACATGACTGGCCCCTGGGACTTCTATATGCTTATCCTGCAGCTCCCTTGATTCCCATTGATTCCCAAAGTGTTACAGAAACCAAGTATGTCGAAAAGAACAATCATACTCATTGCCAATTACTGCCCCGACAGATATGGTTTCCCTTTCTTTGGCCTCATCTTCAGGAAGTTCCATGGATTTTGGGCCCAGTTCCAGACCTTTCACATCCGCAAGAGATAGTTCTTCCGGACTTGAAAAATCTGAAGTTGTGACAGCATGGCTATTCAGATTCTAGTGATAATCCAGGCATCCACTTATCTTCTCCAGTGAAACACATTTTGCTCTCTTCAAGTAAATCTTCCACACAAAAACTTTACAAAAGCAAGTGGAAAAGTTTTGTCGCGTGAGCCATGGAAAATAATGTTGATCGTTTTACTGTTCCACTTCACTTCATTCTGGAATTTCTAGTGAATTTTTTAACGAAGGTGCTGCTACACAGTTACTGTAAGAGTTCAGTTACCTGTGATTTCTAATCATCTAGGAGAGAATGGTTCTCCTATCATGGCCCATAAGCTTTGTAAAACCTTTTTAAAAGGAATTTTGTTGCTTAAACCACCTTATAAAAGTCCTTCTGCTCCCTGGGATTTGAATTTTGTATTATCTCTTATGACTCTTTCTCTAAGCCTTCAGCAAATTGTGATTTAAAATTCTTGGCTTGTTAAACTATTTTTCTGGTGGCTATTAAAGAAGGGTATCTGAATTACAAGCATTATCTGTAAAGCCACCCTATTTGCTTTTTCATAAGGACAGAGTTTCATTACAAACTAAACCCTTCCTTTCTTCCCAAAGTAGTCTCTGAGACTAATCTTAGTCAATCCATTGAACTTTTTTCCGAATTTCCAAAACCAAGGAGAATATCTGTTACACTTGTTAGATGTTTACAGACAATTGCGTTTTTACTTGCACAGAACAAAGGATTTCATGAAAACAGATCAGTTGTTTGTTTTCTTTTCTGAAACAAGAAAAGGCTTGCCAGTTTCCAAAGTTACCTTGTCAAAATGGCTTTCTGATTGTTTATTTTTGGTTTTATAAACAAAACTGATAAAATTTCCTACACCAGTCAAAGCACATTCTATTAGAGCTTTGGCTGCCTCTTCTGCTTTTCTGGCCATAAAATCCTTGCATAATACTTGCGCAGCAGCCATATGGTCAAATCCCCATACTTTTATTACTCATTACAAAGTGGATTTGGCCTCCAGGGGTAGAGCTTCATTTAGATCAGTGGTTCTGAGGAAAATTTTCCTGTGAGCCACCCAAGATTCAGGTTGCTAGTGACGCTGTCCCATATGTGAGAATAAAGGTAAGATTGACAACAACAGAAAGAAGTTATGTACTTACCATAACATTCCATGTGTATTATTCATCTCCATCTTTATTCTCACAACCCTACCACCAGCCCCCTTCCTAGACTCCTGGAAGAAGAGGTGATACAAAATGAGGCCTTTGTTATTTGAAATTTTCTTTAAGTTCTTAAAATAGTGCTATTTCTGTCTTCTTTTATAAAACCACTGGCTATTTTATTGGGCAAACAAGATCTGAGGTAATGGAGAGGTGCATTCTGGGAAGGGTAGAAAGCCCAAGAGCTTAGTTGGAGGCCACAAGCTTCTGCATAAGGCTGAGATGGATCCAATGGATTGGATCTGACCCCATACGTGAGAATAAAGGTGGGGATGGATGGCACACATGGAATGTTATGGTAACTAGTAGTTAAACAGTCTTTGCAGCTATCAAGCTGTGTGTTTTCTTCCCAAACACCCAGAAGTTAGAAGTAATTCATTCCTTAGCTATGCATATGCAGATAAGATACTCCCTAAATAAAATCAAAAATATCAAAACCTCATATCACTTACTTGTATCCTTTACTATGTGTGTTTTTTTCCCAAACACCCAGAACAAGGTAGAAATAATTATTCATTCCTTAGCTATGCATATGCTGACAAGATAGTACCTAGGTAAAATCAAAAATATCAAAACCTCATATCAGTTACTTTTTCCTTTGCAATCAGAATCCAGATCAGTTTGGAAACTGTTTTTCATGTTTTTTTTTAGGTGGCTCATCTCATTTTAATGTGCTACTCCCATTGTGGAAAGAAGTTGAAGGGACTGTGAAAGCACAAAACACAAGGAGTACAGCAAGCACTGGAGCTTGTCTGAGGAGATTGTACAAGCTACTTTAGAGGCAGCTACCTGTTCATCAGTCCACACATTTATCAAGCACTTCAGCTTACAGCTGACTTTCGGGCTAGAGCTGTTTGCAGATGCCATATGGCAGGGCTTGTTGCAGCCCTACCCTACCAGCCTAACCATTTCTGCAGCCTAAGTTCTTGTGTAAAGGAACACTACAGCAGTGATCTGAACAAAGATCATAATTCAGTTTTGTAAGAACAGGTGTATGACATTTCAGTGAGATGTCATAACACTGCACTCAATTATTCAATTCTCAAAAGATTGAAAAAGAAAGCAGCTGATGTTATGTAGTCCAATCTCGCCTACATTCTTACCCTTGGGTTCGGAGCCGAACCTCGGCTCCAACTCAGCCATACTCTAGCTCGAAGTCTTCAATTGGCTCGTGGCTAAGAGGTATCCCATGCTGTAACACACCTATCCCCAGATCTCCTTTGCCGCTCATGTAGCTCCGACGTGGTCTCACTCCTGGTCGTTGCTAAGTATAATTTTTCGATTTATTTCTCAATGTTGTAGCTCCAAAAGCTATTTTCATAGCTGGTGTGTGTGTATTGCTTCTGCTGGTTGTGTGGCCTGTTCTGTTGGCCCTTTTTATCTTGGTATCCCGTTCCTTTTTTGGTGTCTACGAGCTAGGCCCGTTTCAGTTAGAGGACCTAGTCCTCCTCTGTATTTTTGTAGTATACCCGTTAGCTGGTTTTGTTGTGTGCCTGTTCTGGTGTTTTTTTTCCCCCCTGCTTATTCCCTGGGCTAGGCCCGTTTAACTTAGAGGACCTAGTCCTCCTTGTGGTCATCCCGTGGTCTCTAGACCATTTTCATTTAGAGGCTATAGTTTCCCGCGCTCTATCGTTGGTTATTTTGGTGAAGGTGTCCCTATTTTCCCTGTGTGTGTGTTTTTTTCTGTCAGTATGTCCAAGGATTCTAAAGAGCACAAGCCTTCAGTCTTTAAACAGTGTGTGAAATGTAATAATAAGGTGTCATTGACTGTTGGGCACTCAGTGTGCGTGTATTGCTTGGAGGATATTCATCTCCAAGAATCCTGCTTGTTTTGCCACACTTTCAGTCCCCGTGTGCTGAAAGAGAGGAAGAACAAGCTTATTTTAAAAGGATTGCTGAAACCTTCCTTTAGATCCTCTCCTTCCAAACCGGACAAAAAAAAAACAGACAAAAAAATCCTCAAAGAAACACTCTCCGGCTCTGTCAGTTTCCTTGGAGCAGCCAGAGAAAATCACCAGAACTATAGTTGCTTCTTTGGCTCCACTGGCTTTGTGGCCGACAGAAGGCAGCACATCTGTTATGTCAACATTGGCTGCCAGTCTCTTGGAGCCGGTGACAGATCTTCCAGTTTGGAGCCGGTCCCCAGTTTTTCGACCGGTTCTCTGACTCACAGGTCTCCCTCTGCAGGGAGATCCAGATCCCCACCCGTACCCTCTAGGTCCTCTAGGACTCTTTCCGATGACTATGTCGATAGAGTGGTGAAGAAACTGCTCCAGTCATCGGTGCTGGCTAAATTGCTTTCGGCTCCGACCCAGTCGGCGCAGGAGCCCATCATCCCTTCATCTTTGGCTGTTCCTCCTCTGAGCCTTTCTTCAGAGCCAGAGCTGTCTGTTCCGTCGAATGCCGTGAGGTCAGTTCCACTAGCCCCTTCTGGCATCTCGGCTCCGATCTCCGCTCCGACCCCGTTGGCGCTGTTCGCGGAGTCCAGGATTCACAGTTCACTGGTCGGACCCAAGAGGGAGATCTCGGATCGATCTTCATCGGCTCCTAGCCTTCCTCTCGGTGCTTTGGCTCGGGTGAGCGTGGGCCCGGTGTCGGCTTCAGACCTCAGCTCTGAGGGCTACTACCATATTTTCCATAATTAGTCGACCTTCGGTGCCGGGGGGGGGGTCAGCTTTCGAGGTCATGAGGAGTGTGCTGGCCAGGTCGTCAGCTGCATCTTACGGCACCAACACTCTTCCCCCTCCAGCACCGATATCAGTCTCAGATCACCCTGTATCCAGGGACAGCGGAGACCAAAGGCCTCAGGATACCTCCATGAGTGGTCTCCAACTTTGAGGCCTCCCCAAAGTTTTTACCTGAGGAGCCCCCCAGAAAGAATGTGTGCAAGAGGAAGCACATGGTCTCCCAAGATAAGTCTCTCACATCTGACACTGAACTTGAGGAGTCAGAGGGGTCCCCCAAGTCGTCTTCTGACAATATCTCTTTCTTAGATATCCTGGAAATATTGAGAGAGAGAGGCAGCTGGCCCTCCAGAGCCCCTTCTAAGGAGTCTGTGTTCCTGAAGGCCTTTGGGTCTCAACCCTCTGCCTCTTGGATTTCTCCCCCATTTGACGAGCTCCTGGACCTCGTTTGTCAAAAGGTGTGGGAAACTCCAGGCACTGTGGAACCAGTCCCTAGGAGACCCAACAAGTTTTTGTCTTCTCCCGCTGACAGAGAATTTCTTACGAAAGGCGTTCCAGTAGATGCCATGGTGGTGGCAGCAGCCACCAAGAAGGAAATTGCAGAAACTTCATCTACCGTCCATCCCCCTAACAGGGAGTCTAGGGCAATGGACAGGTATGAGAAGCGTGTGTTCTCTTCAGCGGCCTTTACACTGCGGTCGCTGAACTATTTGTCGCATTTTACATGGCTCCATAGAAATCTCCTAAAAGAGCTGGGAGATTCTCTACAGGGTAACATTTCTGATGCTGTGGCTCAGAAGGTCAATGCTCAGATGTCTACCCTAAATTTTGTTACCAACTCCTCCACGAGGCTGATCTTTTACACAGCTGACAGAGCGAGCAGGGCTGCGGGTTCCGGTGTCTCTCTTAGGAGACACTCCTGCATGCGCCTGTGCAACTTCGCGGAGGCTTTCAAGTCTACTTTCACCAATGCCCCCTTTGACGGTTCATCCTTATTTAGAACCAAGGTGAAGGACACTCTCCCGAGCTGCAAGCAGGAAGGAAAAACCCTGTCTGCCATGGGAGTAATTTTTCCATGCCTTCTAGACCTTACCCTAAGGGTCAGAAGGGTGGAACAATGTGGTTCATAAAGTCACAGAGGTTTTTTTCACGACGCACAGAGTGATTCCCCCTCCAGAGGCAAAGGAGGGAGTGGAAATTCAGGTAGACACCACCCTAGAGGCAGAGGAGGCCCATGTAACCAGGGGGACTGCAATTCCTTTCATGGTTCTCCCTACCAGTGCTCCTGAGGGCAGGCCCAACTGTGCATCTCTGGAGCCAGTCGGGGGTCACATTTCTCTATACCCAGAAGCCTGGCGAGACATCACCCAAGACAAGTGGGTATTAGAGATAATTTCCAGAGGTTATCATATTCCCCTTCTTTCTTATCCCCTCCAAACAAAAGAATCCCAGATGTTCCACCCAGTCAAAGGGATTCCTCAACTTTAGAAGTACAAAAGTTGATGTCAAAGGGAGCCATCCAGCCTGTCCCCTCAGACCAAGTAGGATTAGGGACTTACTCCATATTCTTTTTGGTGCCGAAAAGAACAGGGGACCTGAGACCCATCTTGGATCTCAGCCATTTGAACCTTCATGTAAAGAAGTCCAAGTTCCGCATGGTCACGTTACAGTCAATTTTCCCATTATTAGGTAAAGATGTGTGGATGTGCTCCATCGACCTCAAGGATGCTTACTACCATATCAAGATGGACAGGGCATCCAGAAGTCACTTATGCTTCCGGCTGAGAGCCAGTCATTTTCAGTTTTGCGCCCTGCCCTTTGGTCTCACCACAGCCCCCTGGGTGTTCACCAGTGCATGGCAGTGGTAACGGCTCACTTGAGACATCAGGGATTCCAAGTGTTTCTGTATCTGGACGACTGGCTCCTGTCTGCCACCACCAGGCATCTACTGCTACAGACCAGGGACGCCGCTATTGCGCTTTCCAAAAGTCTGGGAATTACTCTGAATTGGGAAAAGTCTGCCTTGTTGCCCTTGCAGCGTGTTACCTTTATCGGTGCCGAATTAGACACGGTGCTCATGAGGGCCTTCCGACCAGAAGAGAGAATTCAGGTTTTACAGCAGCAGGTCTACGCTTTGCTACCATTGAAGAAGGTCAAGGCAAAAGTGGTCCTCAAGTTATTAGGGACCATGGCTGCCACGATTATGCTAGTTCTTCTTGCGAGACTACACATGAGGCTTCTTCAGTGGCTACTTTTTGCCCAATGTTTTTTACAGTATCTCCCACTCTCCTAACTTATTCTTATTACAGACAAGTGCAAGCAGGATCTGAGCTGGTGGCTTCAGACCAGCAATCTCAACGCAGGCATGCCTTTTGTTCTTCCTTCTCCAGTTGCCACAGTGACCACGGATGCCTCCCAGATTGGGTGGGTGGGGCATTATCTCAGCAGGACAGTCCAAGGCACGTGGCAAGAGCACGAGACCCATTTGCATATCAATGTCTTGGAGATGAGAGCAGTGCTATTACCGTTGCAAGCATTTCAGGGCTTTCTTCCTCATGGGACAATTGCAGTCCACTCAGACAGCAACATGTCATTGGTATGGTATCTGAACAAACAGGGAGGAACCAGGTCGTATCCCCTTTGCAGAAAGGCACTTCGAGTGTGGCAGTGGGCAGTATCTTCCTGATGCTTTCTAGTGGCAATGCACATACCGGGGAAGTCCATCATGATTGCTGACAGGCTGAGCGGAGCTATTCTGATGCCTCACGAGTGGCCCTTGAACAAACAAGTGGCGGAACGGATTTTCCGCAGATGGGGTCAGCCTTGCTGCGATCTATTTGCCAGCCCTCTCAATGCCAAATGCAGTAGCTACATCACCCTTATCCCCCCAAAGGGGGAGGCACCCAGGGATGCTCTAGTTCATGATTGGCCCGCCGGTCTTCTCTATGCCTTCCCGCCAGTCCCCCTGATAACGAAGCTTATTCAGAAAGCACAATCCTTGGGAAGCAAGATGATACTGATTGCACCACACTGGCCTCATAAGATTTGTTTTCCTTTTCTCCACCCTTATCTAATGGACGATCCATGGATTCTGGACCCAGAGCCAGATCTGTTGACTCATATGTCAGGGCAGTTCCATCCCTCCATTCAGACCCTCAAGTTGACAGCATGGCTGCTCTAATTCCATCCCTAGTCAAGCTTCATGATTTTTCCCCGGAGGTAGTTCATGTTCTGTCTTCTTCCCATAAGCCTTCTACTAGGGAGATTTATTCCAGTAAGTGGAAGAGATTCCCCATTTGGGCTCATGAAAGGCAGATTGATCCCTGTACAGTTACCATTTCATCAGTTTTAGAATTTCTTTCTCAACTGTTCAGCCAGGGATCAGCTGCGGCAACTGTCAAAGTGCAGTTGGCAGCCATTTCTACTTTTCATGTTGCTAAGGAACCCAGTCTAATGGCGCACAGGCTTTGTAGGGCTTTTCTGAAAGGGACTATGCTACTTCGACCTCCAGTCTTTGATCCTGTAATGCCATGGGACCTCAGTTTTGTGTTACAGCGACTTACCTCACCTCCTTTTGAGCCCGCAACAACTTGTGACATTCAATTTTTGTCTTGGAAGACAATCTTTTTTGATAGCCATCACTTCGCTAGGCAGGTCTCTGAACTCAAAGCTTTATCGGTTCGGCCCCCTTACTTGATATTTCACAAGGATAGAGTTTCTCTAAGACCTAATCCTTCCTTTATGCCTGGTTGCTTCGGTTATCAACCTCAACCAGTCCATTGAGCTGCCTGTATTTTTCCCTGAATTCTCTAACGGCAGAATTTAAGTTTCATCAGCTAGATGTTCACAGACAATTGCATTTCTGTTTACATAGAACTAAAGATATTAGGAAATCAGATCAACTCTTTGTCTCGTTCTCAGAGAATAGACTTGGGGCTCCAGTTTTTAAAGTAACTCTGTCCAGATGGATTTCTAGTTGCATTTCCTTCATTTATACTTCAAATGGCAAGGAATTACTCTTTAAAGTGAAGGCTCATTCTACACGATCAGTGTCTACCTCTACTGCTTTTCAGTCTAGGATGTCTATGGATGATATATGTGCTGCAGCCACATGGGCATCACCTCACACCTTCATTAGTCAATACAAACTGGATCTGATATCTAGAGGCAGATCTTCCTTTGGTTCCACAGTGCTCAGGAGTATTCTCCAGTGAACCACCCAAGGTTTAAGTGCTAGGGATGCTGTCCCAAGGGTAAGAATGTAGGCGAGATTGGACTACATAACATCAAGAAGTTATGTACTCACCATAATGTTTGACGTATGTAGTCCATCTGGCCTCACATTCTTACTAACCCACCCACCTACCCCCTTCCTGGAGGACCTAGATGTTTAGTCTCTGTTTTCAGCACTCCTTTTTGATTAGTTGGGTTGGTTCTTCCTCTCAGCGTGTTGGTGTGTGTGTATGTGAGCTTGCAGCAAACAAGATCTGGGGATAGGCGCTTTGCAGCATGGGATACCTCTTAGCCACAAGCCAGTTGAAGACTTTGAGCTAGAGTATGGCTGGGCCAACTCAGAGATCACACTATAGTGGGGAAAGGGCAAAAATTTGCCACTCCCTGCTGTATCTCAGTCTTGACAGAATAGGCTGGTACAGGTCCATCAGATGATTTTCGATCACCTATTGTGGCTTTTCCTTATGTCTGTATCCTCCAAGAACTTGATATAATAGTAGCTGTTCAGGTAGATAACTGTTGCAGTACTGGTTCCTTCCCACCATCCTTTTTTCTTTTCTTGGGCATACTGGGCTGGGGTGAGGTACCCCAGCCCTATGCTCTTACCCATTTAGTCTCCCCTCTCTGGGTTTCTGGCCTGATCTGGTCTGGATAGCTTTGGGGTAACCTTGTTTCTCCAAGTCTTTAATCCAGGGAGTGTACCTCTGTGCTCTTGTTTGGATAGAATCCTTAGTACCTTTCTTAGGGGCTAGCAAGGTCGTTACTCTGTGGTAATCCTGGACAGGAAAGCTCTAATATTCTGACATTCCTGGTTGTCCATCTTACCAGGAGGGGGAAGGGCACTGAGCTTTGGCAGTTGGGCTGGATGGTAGGCTTTCTGTGGCTGAATTCCCAGTAAAGATTACAGCAACATGATTTACTCCAACATCTACTGTTGTGGCAAGTTTTTCATAGTTGTACTTTCTCTATACTCAAGGATGTTTTATATAAACCTAAACAGGCGACCTATTTGATCCAGGTATGAAGAAATTATTTCCCATTTTTATTAGTGAAGTAATTAGGAGACATATGCACAATACCGGTTCTTGTATGCATGGTAGTTGTAAGTAACATGCTACTGCTTTTGTTTGTATATATTAGCAGAGATAAAAGTACAGTGTGCGCAAACCACTGCACAGAGTACAATTCAGTTTAATGTGTGAAGCAGAAATTTCCTGTAATGTTCAGAATAAAGACACAGGTTTACCCCTAAAAGGTTTGCTATCCTTAGTTGTTTAACTGTTGTATAAATATGCTGTTTTTAGCCAGTCTTTGTTTAGTAGCAGCTAAGATATTTACTGTCTTCTCTCCGTGGTTTTCCATTTCTCTTCTCTTACTTTGCAGGACTCCTTACCAGAAAAGCTGGAAAGATATGAGAAGAGCATAAAGGAGTTTGATGAGTTTGTGGAAATGTTGCAGTAAAAGAAGTAGACTGCAACAAGATTATTTATTGTCCATGCTGACATGGTGAAAACGACAGGGAAGAGGTGTTTGATGATAGACTAGAAGAAATGGACTTTTTACCACTGCACAAAATACTGACATTTTTTCCAGTCTAGCAATACAGCACTGAGTTATTTATTTCTGTTGTCAATATTTTACAGCAGATGTATGAATGATAATGGATTATCTCTGCCATCTGTTACTTGGGTCTGATTGTCTATAGAATATAAATATGTATATTAAATCAAGATGATAATCATTCACTTTCCTGCATTACTGTGTGAAACCATTTGCCAGCACTGTCTTATCTTTGAGAACATCCATCCTAACAGACAACCAAGATGATAAAGTACCCCTTCTAAAGCTCAGATACTACAGTCTTAAGTGCCATACTGTCATAAGTGTTTTGTTCCTGAAGTTGCAGTTTACTTCTGTCTCAACCACTGTAAAAAAATATATATGTATACCACTTAAGGGAGTCTAACCTTGTCATAAATACTGGATTGAGGGTTCTTACGATTTTCTAATCTCAGATCTAAACAGTTTCCAAGTCAATGACTTTGGTGGTTAGGTTCATTTTTTGGTAGGTATGTTCTTCTGAATCTGCACATTTTGTGGTGGTTTCCTAATCTGAGCATTGAGAGAGAATGAGCACACAAATAACCTTAGGACTTCAGTGAGATTTTTAACCTGGAACTCTTCTACTTTCATACAAACTGTCCTTTTGGTTATACCTGCCAGTGTCCTGTTACTTTTAGAATGCATCTGCCTGTTGGTACAGCAGTAGGTATAACATCTAAGGTATGTATATCTTGTGTATGGTACACCATCACATCATTTGGTATTCAATTAGAAGAATGTGTTCCGTAAAACACCTGCCTAGAATTGGAAGGACTGCAATACATACTTCTTACTGACCCAAGGGAATGTCTCTATAAATAAGAGAAGTGCCGGATGCTAATGTTGCACACAAAGAGAGATCATTCTGGTGTACATAAACAGCACCACATTTATTGCCTACCCTGGGAAAGACATGGCTGGCTAACTTGAACAGACTGAACTTGCAGGCTATACATAACAGTGTGTGGTACAGGCCTCAGCTGTGCAACCTTTGCATTGTCAGGGGAGGCCCTCCACAGCTGTTTGTGATTAATTAGTGGTAGCGACATTTTCATATTGGTTAGAGAATGTATTTTGTGACAACAGATGGTGTAGTCTAGACTATGTACAAACCATCTTCAGTCTGTTAGTAACTGCATAAGTGCCTTTATCAAAACAGAAACTGTTAATGAATACATGGCAGTGTACTATCAGCAGTCTGTACTTTCATGTTTTATTTTTATTAGTTTAAACATGCTTTATGCAATTTTCATACATAACCAATGCACCTAAGTCTAAGTTGCAAACCATCGTAAATACTGAAACATGACAAAATATATATATTTGCAAGTAAAATAACTAAGAGATGAAACTGAACCCACCCCATCACACAAATACACCTCATAAGCATAACCTCCCCCTTAACATTGCTTGTATTCCCTGATTGCTATTGTACAGTACATCTGAGAAACAAACATGGACACTGCAGTTTACAGGCCCATACCTAACTTAAGACTGCGGTGGTGGTGCTCCGGTAGCATTGTCGCCTCACAGACGTTGCCTGTTCGATTCTCAGAGCGTCTTCTGTGTGGTGACATGCGTGAACGGGTGTTCCTTCGTTGAAGGTTGTGCCTTAGGCCTGGCAAGCCAGCACGTAAAACTCTACTGCCAATCATTAGTGGTGGTGGTGCTGTGGTAGCATTGTCGCCTCACAGACGTTGCCTGTTCGATTCTCAGAGCGTCTTCTGTGTGGTGACATGCATGAACGGGTGTTCCTTCGTTGAAGGTTGTGCGTTAGGCCCGGCAAGCCAGTACGTAAAACTCTACTGCCAATCATTAGCAGACTGGAGTTCCGCTGTGGCGACCCCTAACCGGGAAAAGCCGAAAGACACAAACAAACCTAACTTAAGACTACACGGTTGATTCCTTTTCTTTTTGTTTTTCAAATGGTTCTTCCAGATGACAGTACTTGTTTAACTAAGTTTTAATATGATAAAGAACTGAAGTAGGTATTTTTGTGCTCACAGATTGCTCAAAAGTTTGCTGCGTCATCTTGCAGAAATGGCAGAGCTAGGTCATTATGATACGTTAAAATTTCTGATGCAGACATTCAGCAGTTCTACATCTGTCAGTTCAAATGTCAAATAGTTTGTACCAAGATGATGATTAAAAAAAGGTGTTTGTTAGATCTCATAGTTGTTTGATAAACAAGCCCCATATATCTGTTTGACATGAGATGTCAAAGGAAAACTTCGCTGTGTGTTGCAGTTAACGTTATCCAGGAATTATTATTTTCTCCCTTTTTTAAATTTATCCAAGATGTTTGGGTTTCTAATATCATGACTGGAATGGACCCCATTAAGTCAAAGTATGATTAAAGTTGATGAAATTAGTACTGTTTCAGTCCTTGATATTAGCCAGAAGTGTTCTTCATAGCACCTGCAATATGCCCAGAATTGACACCTTCTGCAATTCATACAGAGTTACATGTATTGTAACATATCTAAATATGACTGTATATTCTTTTTTATGAGAACCATTGTTCCTACTACTATTGGAACTGTCTGTGTGTCCTTCTTCCACATTGCCCTTGTTTCTGCCTGCAAATCCTGGTATTTTATTACTTTCTTTGTTCCCATATGAAAGAGCAAGGGATGGCACAGAATGAAGTTAAGAATATGACACAGAAAGATTTGTTTGAACTTTCTGTAGAATGCCCACAAGAAACTGAAAACACTGGGTGTAGCAATTTTAATGATCAATGCTACTTTTGTCTTCTTTTCCGGGACTGGTATATCTGCTTTTCTAGCATCTGCTTTTTGAACTGTTGGTAACAGTTGATCCCATGTGATACAGACTTCTTCATTTTCTATAATATTTTGTGGCTCATGTTTCCAATGCTTCTCATCTATTTCAGTATTATAACGTTTGCACAATCCCCAATACAACAGTCTTGCCACATTATGACTTTCAGTATACAGGCCTTCTGCCATTAGTGTGTCACACCCAGCAAGACGTACGACTGTTTCCAGTTCTGTTTTACAAAACCTGCATTTGTTTTCACCAATATGTTCGATGGATTTTGTAAACCAATGTATACGTAGTCCACTGTCTTGGGCCGCCAATATTAACCTTTCGTCTTTTGGTGAAAATTCATCTCTCTGTAAACAGCCCTGTGTTAAATCCTGATGAACATGAAGTGGTTCCAGGAGTCTTCTGTACTTGCAACTATATTTATACATTTTCCATATTTCTTGACTTCTCATCTGATCATTCACCTTATATTCCTTCTTTTCTTTTTTAGCACATTCAGTTGCTGCCTGATTTTTATCTACTTTTGGTTTGATTTCCATTCCCACTTGACACCGATATGCTTCTGCTAAACTAACCAGGAAAGTCATCTTAGACTTGTTCTTCTCATGTTTTAAAACTTTCTCTATGTTTGGATCTTGTGGGGCCAGCAAATATGTATGCAATCATTTGGTTCGATTGCAGATGTTCTTAGTGTTTCACTGTTGCAGTCATCACACTTGGGTTATCCTGCCAGGGGTAGCCATCAATGGGCCCGAATACCAGAGGCTTAATATTTCTGCGTCAGTTGCTGTCGCTCCAGGACAGACATCTGGTCATCAGAGGTATAAAATCAGGCAGCCAACGCCATTACATTAGTCTTTCTTGCCAAGGAGCCCGAAGCAGCAGCAGTCCACATGAGTGCCGGTCAGCCACTACCTGAGTTTTCATTTCTAAACTGAAGTTGAAGTCTTCTAAAGCTAAGTACCCCATTGGGGATCCTTTTTTCTTACTCTAACAGAAAAAGTTAATTGTCTTGCCTGTGGAAAGCAAATACCACACCGAGACTTCCATTCTTACTGCATCACCCGTTTAGGCCCAGACCTCTACGTCCCTCGCTGTCACTTTTGTGCTTTGTTCAATGCCAGAACTATACATCGTCGGGCCCTTATTCTAGCTAAATATTTTCGCTCTTAGTCCTCATATTCCGATATGGCTTCAGTAAGCCATCTGCCTACCGATCTTCCGAAAAAAAAAATATAAGGATAAAGACAGAGACAGACCACACAGGTCCAAAACTACTGACAACACTTCCATTAAGCTAGTCATCAGTTCTCTGGTCCTCAGTGAGGTGCTTTTGCAGCCCCTGATGCCCACTTCTGTAGATTCGAGGCTGCTACCGAGACCTGTTCAGAGTCCCATTTGCCATGAGACTCTTCTTCAACTAAAGATCCTGTGGATGTCTCTACCTTGGATGGGTCTGGAGCCACTGAGCAGGCACCGGCTTCTGAGGAAGTTCTTTGCACTGCCAATACTTGACACAAACTGATGACTTCTTTCACGTCTTCAGTTCTTTCTAAAACTACAGAGTTTCTAAGGCCCAGGGTACGAACTACACCTAAAAAAACGACATCCCCGGCTCAGGCACCTGCTTCCATGCCTCAATCTCAAATGCTTAACATGGCAGTAGGCTACCCCTTCCAAAAAAAAGAGAGACTTGTCCCAGTAGTTTTACCTGAACAGGAGTCTGATGACTCTGAGGTTCTGAATATGAAGGCATGCAACCCCTCTCTGCTTATGAGGATTCTGATGCAGAGGAATCCATTCCTTCTGCCTCTCCTCCTGAGGATTTTTCATTTGGTGAAACCCCTACATACATTAAGGGAGCATTTCCAATGGGAATGTCTGGACTATCCTCAGTCAAAAAAGAGACTCAGGGAATTCTTAGACTTACCACAGCACAGACCTTTAGCCATTCTTCCTGTCTTGGATTGTGAATGATGTTTTTATGGAATCCAGTTTAATTCCTGACACCCTTTCTCCTGCCCCCAGGAAACCTGATGGGTACTAGAGTCCCTGACTCTCACAAATTCCTTTTCAAAAATCCTACTGCTGACCCAGAGGTCATCTCCCAAGGACCAAAAGGAATTAAAGCAACCTCAGCTAAGAATCCCACCCCCTCAGACACGGATTCTCGAGCTTTAGACAGATGGGGTAAAAAAAAAGTATACACCGCTGCAACTCTTGCTATTAGAGCACTAAATTGTCAGTTCCACATGCTGAAATATCAGTAGCATACCATGGAACTCCTCAAACAAAAAATATCTTCCTTTCATGCTTGTGCAGAAAGTAAAGAATTACAAGAGCTTATGCATTCTGCAAGCCAAGTTACTTAAAGCACACCTTGCAATGTGGCTTTGATACTGTAGAAGCATCTTGCAGGGCAGCTGTCACTGGTTCTGTTGTTCGAAGGCATGCTTGGCTTAAGGAACAGACCTTGCCAGACCATATCAAATCAAAATTATTGTACACACCATTACAAAGACAATTTCTTTGGCACCAAGGCAGAAGAGGTCTTAACAAAGATGGAAGAAAAAGCTAAATCTATGCAGACAATTAAAGACTTTTTACAGGTCCATCCTCTACGGTTCAGTAGGCATTGCCCCTCCAAGCACTGGTGCTTTCCAGCCCCCTCCAGGCCAGCTCAGCCAAGACCCAGGGGAAGCAGTCCCAGTGAATGCAGAGATCTAAGCAGTGGAGTTCCTCCTCTTCAATAACAGGGAGTGCTAAGCCACCCCCTTATGGTAAGAACTCACAATGACTTTACACCGCCACCGCTTACCTCTGCCCACCTACTTGTGCGCCTAGGAGGAAAACTCTCCGTCCATGAAAACAACTGGGCCTCTTATTACCGATGACCTATGTGTCCTCAACATAGTGTCCCAGGGATACAAATTTTATTTCCACACACTGCCAACCCCAAAAGGGTTCCCAGATCTTCCTCCAAACCAGTGGGCGGAGGCCAAAAAGCAAGTCCATTCCCTGCTTTCCAGGAGGGCAATACAGCATGTTCCTGCATACCAGATAAGCTAAGGTTTCTATTCCAGACTCTTCCTGGTACCCAGAAAAGAAGGCACCTGGCACACTGTCCTCAGTCTATCCATTCTGAACACCTTTCTGGTGATACCAGAATTCAAAATGCTCACCCCTCCAGCAGCTTCTTCCTATGCTTTCCAAGGATGCTTGGTTAGCCACCCTAGACCTAAAAGAGGCCTACCTACACATCCCAATCAGGGAATCTTCTACGTTTCAGGGCAGGATCTATGCACTTTCAGTTCTCTGCGCTTCCCTTTGGCTTATCCACTGCTCCCAGAGTTTTCACAAAATACCTGGCTCCAGCCATTGCTTTTTGCAGACAAGGAAATATTCAAATTTACCCCTACTTAGACAATTGCCTGATTCAGGCAGACAGGAAAAGCTGTTACAGCACCTGACCTTTGTAAAGGACCTACTGACTTCCCTGGGGTATACTATTAACAAAAAGAAATCAAAACTAGTCCCCACACAAAAAACTGTACTCCTGGGAGCAAGCCTGGCCACAGCATCCCAGATGGCATTCCTTACGCCAGAAAAACAAGCCTACCTGACAGGCTACTTCTTTCAGCTAACCACTAGAACCCAGTTATCAGCAAGGAAAATGCTGCAAGGTATAGGGTTCATGGCATCCTACATTCTACTCATTCCATATGCCAGACTGCATACCAGGAAACTACAGTGGTACCTAAAAAGCTTTAGTTTCCAGGTCTTGAGAGTGTTGACAAAGTACAGTTTTGTACCTACCATAAATGTAGATGTTCGAAGATCCACATTGCTGCAGTCCACTTGGTTGGAGTGAACAGTCGTCTCGGTCTCCCGAATATCAGTATTAGGGCTGACGCCGGTCAAGGGGCGCATAGCATACGGACATCAGGGATCGCAAAGGTACAAATGCGCATGACCCTCCACACTTTCAGTGCCCCAGTCTAGATGTCAGGAAGACCCTAAACAGAAAGGTCAAAACCAAAAACAAACAACCAACCACCGCAAAACGCCATAAACAAAAACACAATATTCACAATATTTACAATCAACCTTTAAACACCACAACCCTTTACACTAAAGGGGAGGGAGGGAGGGAAGGGAGGGAGGGACTGCAGCATCTTCAATGTGGAACATGGTAGGTGCAGTATGGTACAAACTGTACTAACTATTCTTCTCATCTCACATTGCTGCAGTCCTTACAGTAGGGAAGAATCCCAAAGCAGAGGTAAAGGAGGAAGGCAAACTAAAAAGCAGTAGAAATTGCCTGCTGCCCTGCAGTGGCAGAACAGCACCAAAATTCTAGATAGAGAGATAAGTGGTATATGCACTGAACTAGAAAAAGTATGCCTAATACTCCCTTACTAATAATAAAATTAAAAACTGCTGTGCCCTTGGCAAGCTGTAGTGGTATAGTAGCCCCATCCCCAGTGGGAATCTCCTTAATCTGAAGGGGAAACCCATGCAAATAATAACCCAATCCATAGAAAAACAATGAAATAGTTTGTTTTGGTTTCAGGGCTCCCTGAGAACCCAAAAAAATGAACAAATAACTGCTGAGACCTGCTGAACCCTTAGTCAACTGTTCAAATAAACAAATAACTGCCTGTGTAATATAAAATCTTTTAATCTTTTTTTTTTTATTTTATTTTTTAGGTTAAAGTAAACAAAATGAATGGTTTGGTTTAAAAGCCACACTAGAACAAAACTTTTTTAGGCATCTTAAGGGTTTTAAAGCCAAGATAGATACCTCCTTATGGAAAAAGGAAGGCAGGCTCAACATAAAGGGGCCTGTAATTCAAAACCCTTCTTCTCAAGTGCATGGCCAACAAAAAAATCTCCATTCCATGATAAATATTTCAACTCAGCAGTCGCTGCAGGCAAAAAAGGTTGAGTGAGTTTGCCAACACAAAATTGAAATCCCAAGCAGGGAGTGGAGCTCAGCCCGGGGGTCTAATCTTTTTGCCTTCTAAAAAATTCTTAAACGAAGATGAGAAAACAAAGGTGGGTCACAGTCATAGTGGAGCAGAAATTGCTGCATGATGAACCTAGTAAGAGAAAGGACAAACCCATCCCAGTAACTCCAGTGAGCTTTGAAGAGACACTCTTAAAGTAGGCAGTCAAACATCAAAATCAATCGCTGTAAAAAAAAATAAAAATCCTTCCATTTATCATTCCACATCTTTCCTTCCCTTCTCAAATCTTCTTTCAAAATAACAAACAAACTTGCTGTGACTGTGAGTCCCCTCCAGAAAACAAACAAAATATGCCAGGCTGTTGGGAAGAGAGTGAAGTTTGACATTGGACAAAGAATAATTCTCCTGAGTGCAGCAGTGAAGGAATCGAAGCAAAAGGCCATGGCCCGCACCAGACCCAGAGTAATGGGAATGGTGCTGTCGGGGCCAGGGAGCTCCTATCAAAGTCATAGCTTGTCTCCTTGTCTTGTCTTCAGGAGAGGCTTTGGGAGGGGAGCAGAGGTGGGCAGGTAAACACACATACAGGTCAATTGAAAGGAGAAGCAACCACTTTCCATCCTGGAGGAAAAACCTTTTTTGAAACTTTCAAGGCATGAGGTGGTAGTTTAGGGTGGGAAAGCTTAACAGGTAGTTCTCTGGATGTGAAATCCTGACTGTTCACAGGCTAAATACATGAGGGTCCAATT
The DNA here is from genome assembly GCF_019279795.1 of Protopterus annectens. Classification (NCBI taxonomy): domain Eukaryota; kingdom Metazoa; phylum Chordata; order Ceratodontiformes; family Protopteridae; genus Protopterus; species Protopterus annectens. Next base: position 95,754,036 of record NC_056743.1, read on the forward strand.
TCCACTTGGGGATCCACTTAATGTCTGCTTTGGACATCTGTGCTCAGTTAAACTGTCCTGCAGATACAGAAACCTTGCCCAGTTTCTAAACTGAGAGCAGAGAACACAAAATCCCACAAAATCATTGCCCTGGATGTAAATGTGTTCCCCTGACTTGCCTGTTGTGCACATGCACCCACATGTTGTTTGCCTTGTCTGTTAGAACCAACACCTGCCCTGGAAGAAGTAAATCCATAATGCATGCCCACAATAACCCTCGCTAACATCCTCAATATGTAGATGTTGAAGTCTATTAGGCCACCATCAAGATACCCACTTTATATTTAGATGAGCTCCTGCTTGTCCCCAAGCTGAGTCTGAGGAATCTGTCCATTACGGGTCGACTACTTTTTCTCTGGCCTGTCCTTAGTGACATTTGTGAGCCCTCATTCAAAGATTCCTTTGAATGAGCCTTTAGGTATGTTAGACCACACAGTATGACAGTTTTGGTTGTGTGGCAACATTTTGTTTGTATGATAGCTTCTCATGAGAGCAGTGGCTCATAGAAGCACCAACATTGAAGATGCCCACTACCAAGATTTTTGAAGGACTGAGGCATGAGGACGTTGGGATGCTGTAGCAATTGATGCAGAGACAGAGAAAGATGCTTTCCTTCTGGTCTGTCAAAAGGCCATCTGGGATGCTCAGTCTCACATTTTGAAAGCACATACTCTGAGGGGAATCTAGTAAATCTGAGGGAATCATACAGAATACCCCAGGCATCACATGCACTGTAATCGATAGTGTAAATGATGATAGTGTTCATCTTTCAGTTCATAGAAAATCAGGGCATCGCCAGAATAAGGATAGAATGAGATAAGAAAGAAGTCAGCTTTTCCTTGAAACTGAGCCAGAACTCGCGTCCAAATATGCCATAGATAACTTTCCTGCTCGAGCAGAGAGAAGCTAATGGGCAGTCTCAGAGAACTGTGGCAGAGATACTATGCTAGATATGCCAGATAGGGCAATGAAGACTGATAACCTTGAGATCCAGAGCTCCTCCAGTGCCAGAGAGCCAGCAGAGGTAAAAGCTAGAACAACAAGGTGTCCAAGCCTTTGGGAACTAGACAAGTAACCAGGATAGATCAGATAAGAATTGAGGCCCACGCAGGGCAGAATGATCAAACTGTGAAGCACTTGTAGAATAAACAAGCGAGGAAATTTCTCTGGCAGAGAATTCTCCAAAGTATGCCGGAATTGCTTGAGCCTTTGAAAGGAGAATAAAGTGAGCTCTAGTCTTTGTTGAGGGACGAGCAGGAATATCCGCCCTGAAAGGTGGCAGAGTATGGAAATAAAGTTCATAACCTATTGTCAAGTATCCAATACGGCATGCCTCTGGGCAAGTAAAAGGTAGTTGCAAGAAAAAGAAAATTGTGGCTTCCCCTGGGTGCTAGGCATCAAGAAAAGAAGATCGGCTGAAAAGGTAGTAGGTTGGGCCTGCTGGCCAAAGACTTGGCCCTCTGCTCACCAAGAATGATCTGGCCAAGATTGTTCTAGGTCTAAAGGAGAAATATAAGAGAATACTACCACATCTAGATTCACCCTGCACTGAACCTCATAAGTGCTACTTGGCCCAAAACTTAGAGCTCCAATTCCTGCTAAACTTCTGCCTAGAGCCACTTGCAGACTGCTCTACAGGTGAACCAGCACTGTCCCTCATTTTCTTCAAGAGGGACAAACTACATCTCTGAACTCAAAACTATCAGAAATAAATGAGCATCCAAAGCTTTTGTCTAATTTGTTTCAACCCATTTTCTGCCACCTCAGCTAGGCGCAGCCAGACTGTAAAAACCACATGTAAGCCAATTAGACCACTTACAGCAGAATTCAAACCCACCAGTGCAGAAATGCTTACTCGGTGCCTTCCCAGCCAGAGCTTGCTCTTCTTGGCTCTTACCAGAGGGCCTATCCTATGAGCATTAGCCTTTTGAGCAACTCAAAAGAAGATAGTAAAGTTAACAGAACCCACATAGAATTTCTTCAGCCACTATATCTTAAGGTGGAAGAAGTATAGACTTTCTTTCACAATCTATCATTTGACTCATGCCTCTTTGACTGACAGTTTTGATTTTTTCCTAAGAGGCCTTGACACCCTATAAATGAGCCCCTGTTTATGGGCAATAAGTATCTACTCTTCTCAAGCATATTATGAGCCTCAGGCACCTTGTAATACCTATTAAGTTTGAGCAGGGAGCAAGAATCAGGATTAAGGTGCAAACAAAACACATTTTCACAACATCCAGAATCCTAAAGACCTATGTAGGCCCAGGTTGGGTAAAGCAAAAATTCCAAATGCTCTAGCCTGGAATCAAGAAAGTCCCTCACATCCCACTTAGGAATGTAAAATCTTCCAAGATGGAGTGAAGAAAAGAAAAATCCAGAAGGAGGATCTGGAAGTAAGGAGGAATCATCTGCAAGGACTTCAGAATAAGTGAGAAGGAAAGATACTTGTCGAAGACTCTGAAATCCACTCTGCCTGCTCAAACTCCCCAAAAAAGGTTCTCCTCTAGGATCCCCTGGGGAGGCAAAGAACCAAGTTGTGCTTCTTGGAAATCTTCTGCCATTAAATCTTTAGTCACACCAACACATGAACTAGTTGGGAAGCCTGGACACCAACAGAAACCTAAACCTTGGCCTGCCTCTGAGAAGCCTCTTTAAGGAGAGGCTTCTTGGGCCTAACCACCCTACAACCCGAGTAGCAACAGTAGCCCCTTCAGCCTCTTCTGCCTCACAGACTGTCCTGAGAGGCCAGGAGGAGTAATAACAAAGTTAGGAGGGGAGAAAACTTCCTTCCGGACGCTTCAATCGAACCACCCTCTTCCTCTGCAGAACTCTTCACCAACACGGATCTAATTTTCTGCCTGTTTCCGGGCGGTTTGCTGGCACCGCTTCCCTTAAGCTAACCCGGCACAATCAGGCATCTTATAATTACACCGCTCCTTCTAATACTGTCCTGGCACCAAACGTGCTCGCTAATAACTCACTTTATTGAATGTTTGCAATAAAACTTTGTCTCCAACCTTGCTCACAAGGAAACAAGGGCCACAAGGAGTATGATCTTCTGAATAATCTCTATGCGAAAAACTTAACCCAGTCGAAATACAGTTAAAGTCACTGAATAAAAAAAAAACTCTCAAAAAAAAAATGTTCACCAAATGTTCGGCGCAAGTACTTAGCTCTGTCACAACTCGGTCTGAAACTCCCGAATTCGGTACAGCACGTGTCGAATGCGCATAATTCACCCAACGCTAAGCTTCTGCATCGAATGCGCCCGGCCAGATTCATGCGTACACTGACCCTGGCGTCATTTGTGCCCTGGCGCCTTTGAGTCAGCTCGCCGTCTATTGATATGAGCCAGCCTAATATTTTGATATTTAATGACGTGTAGTGTAATCAATCATACCCATGATACCCTGTCTAAGGAAAGATTTTCTTTGGTGGGCAGCAGCATGCAACCACAACAAGGGATTTCCCTTCTCACAACCCCACACCACCCAGATCCTCACCACAGATGCTTCAGACTATGCCTTGGGTGCACAGCTGGACGGCAGGTGCATTCAGGGCCATTGGAGCCCAAATCAAATATATCTACACATCAACCAAAAAGAGATGCTAGCTGTTCAGCACTCCCTGACAGCTTTCAGATCCCTATTCTCCCCGGGGCCTCTAGTGATCAAAACAGACAACACCACAGTGACGTGGTATAACAACAAGCAGGGAGGGACTTCACTCTTATCCTCTCGGCAGGCTTGCCATAACCCTTTGGCACACGGCCTCAGCCATGCAGATACACCTGCTAGCACAATTCCTGCCAGGCTTCCTAAACTCTCTGGCAGACAACTTAAGCAGCAACCTGCTAGACCTACACGAGTGACAGCTAGACCACAGAGCCTTCAACCTTGTAACCCAGAAATGGGGCACCCCAAAGGTGGACCTCTTTGCCTTCCACTCCAGTCATCAGCTCAGCAAATTCTGCACCAGGGAACCTCACAGCAAGGCCTGGAAAGTGGATGCTCTATCCTTCCAATGGGTAAACCTCTCGATCTATGCATTTCCCCCTCTACCACTCATTTCAAGGGTACTGCTCAAAGTAAGGGAGGAAAAACCAAGAGCAATCATGATTGCCCCAGACAGGCTGCTGCACAGCCTGTCACCCCTGCCACCATGGCACCTACCTCATATCCCAACATTCCTGACCCAGAAGAATGGAGAATTCATGCATCCACAATTGCAGACTCTAAACCTGGCAGCCTGGCTTATTCCCTGACCTCTCTTCCAGCTGCCAGCCTAAGCAAACAAGTCCTGGATGTAATACATGAGGCCAGATGCCCCAGCACTAGAAAATCCTATGCTGACAAGTGGAAAATGTTTTGCACCTGGATCCAGGCTAAGGGAGCCGAAACAGCACAGACCTCCCTACCTCTCATCCTGGATTACCTAGCAGACCTACTACACAGGGGTCTATCCTTCTCTTCTATTAAAAGTCATGCCTCTGCCATCTCTGCTCATTACAGCAGAGAGCCCACCTCTCTTCTTACACCCTATCATCAGACTTTTCCTAAGAGGGGCTAACAACTTAAGGCTACCCAGAAGAGCTCGTACCCCAGCTTGGGACATTAACTTTGTGTTGGAAAAGGTCACTCTACCCCCCTTTGAGCCTGCACCTTCAGCAGAGTTAAAATTCATCTCTTGGAAAACAGCCTTGCTTCTGGCGATCACTTCAGCTAGAAGAGTTTCAGAGCTACAAGCACTCATGTCTGTAGAGCCCTATATCATTTTCCATGCTGACATGGTCTCCCTCTGGACTAACCCATCCTTCATGCCTAAAGTGGTGTCCACTGTCCAATTCATTCATTTGCCCACCTTTTTTCTTAACCCACAAAACTAGGGGCAAAGGATTCTGCTCTCTCCAGATGTGCACAGACAGCTCAGATTCTATCTGGATAGGACTAATTCTTTTAGAAAAACTGACCAATTGCTAGACAGCTTTGCAGCAGGGGCAGAGGGCAAGGCCATATCCAAACAAACAGTCTCCAAATGAATAGCACACTGCATCCATTTCTGGTACAGACAGCATGGGAAACCGCCACCAAAGGGGGTCAGGAAGCATTCCACCAGGGCAACCTCCACCTATGCAGTTTTTCTCAGAGGGGTCCCCACTAGGGACATCCTGGAGGCTGCAACATGGACTTCTCTTCATACCCTCACCAAGCATTACCACCTGCCTATCTTCTCCAAATCCAGGGCAGACTTTGCCACCGCGGTCTTGCAGGACATCCTAGCCAGACCCCAGTCTTCTTGACTGCCTCCACCCTTTTCTTAAGCTTTGGGAATCAACCCAAGTGTGATGACTGCAACAGTAAAACACTAAGAACATAATGCAGTTGTGTACACTCGCCATAAATGCAGATGTTCAAGTGTATTCACTGTTGCAGTCCTGGATGTCCTTCAAGGATGCATCTGCAGTCCTAACATATGGGTTGTCCTACCTCAGGCAGCCCTTCGGTCGGCCGGATTCCAAAGTCTGGGTCTGGCCTCGGCTGATGTCGCACTTCACCCGACGTCATAGCTGCTGTGAATTGGGTATAAAGGCATCAGCCGACGCCATTTTCCTCAGTCTTTCTTGCCGCGCGGTGCCCGAAGCAGAAGCTGTTCGCAAGTGCCGGTCGGTCAGATCCAGAGATTTCTACTACCAAAGACTTCTAAAAAGCTAAGTACCCCATTGGGGACTCTTTCTTGCCTCAGCCGATGTCAGAAAAAGTAAATAATTGTTTAACTTGTGGGAAACAAATACCTCATAAGGATTTCCACTCTTACTGCCTTCCTTGCTTAGGCCCAGACCACGACGTATCAGCTTGTCTAGCCTGTGCTTCCTTCAACCGACGGACACTTAGACGTCGGTCGGAGTTTGCAGAGGAGTTTTTTGGTCCCGCTTTTGCTTACAAAATGCCGTCGGAGACTCCGACTTCACATTTAGCTAAAAAGCGTAAGGAAAAGGACCGACACTCGTGGTCCGCGGTTTCGGCCGAAACCACGGTTAAGCCAACCGCGAGTGTCTCGGTTTCGGCTGAAACCGAATCCTCGGTTCTTCCTTCAGCCGAAAGCATGCCTCCGACAGCCAAGGCCTCACACAGCATGGCTGAATCTGCTACTGAAATTTCCCCTGCTGTAGCAGGCACCCAGGATTTATCAGATACTATTCCTTTAGACATATCTACTCCTGCACGTGGAGCTGCTAGGCCCCCTGCATCTATGTCTATCAAGGCTTTTTCTAGGGCTAAAGCAGCTAAATCTTCTAAGGCCTTGCCTGCTAAAACCCCCTCACACAGGCCTACCTCTAGTTCCCAAATGCTCAGCCTGGCTGAGGATCTCATTTCTTTGATCAGGGGATCCCAACCTCACCCAGACAGGGCCTCTCAACCCCCTCCAGAGAAGAGGCCTAGAGCAGAGCCCCCGGATCCTGTTTCTACAGACTATTCCTCGGATGATTCAGAAAACTCAGATCCTCCAGAAGGCCCATATTCTCCTTATGAGGATTCTGATGCAGAAGACTCCATTCCTTCTGCCTCTCCTCCTGAGGAATTTTCTTTTGGGGAAACCTTACATGCTATGAGAGAGCATTTTCAATGGCAGGGCCAGGATTTTTCAGATTCAAGGAAAAGGCTAAGGACCTTTTTACATTTACCACAGCATAGGCCTTTAGCCATTCCTCCAGTACTAACAGTTGTTGATGATGCATATAATGATGCCTGTACTGCCCCTGACTCTCTTCCCCCGGCCCCTGCCAAGCCCGACAGATATTACAGGGTCCCGGACACTCACTTTCACTTGTATAAGGCTCCTATTGCAGATCCTGAAACCATTTCACAGGGCCCCAAAGCTGTAGCAGCTGCCTCTGCCAAAGAGAATCTAGAGCATTAGAGAGATGGGGTAAAAAAGTTTATACTTCTGCTACTCTTTCAGCTAGGGCCTTAAACTGTCAATTCCACATGATTCAGTATCAGGAATTTTTGTTAGACCAGCTAAATAAAAAACTGTCCTCTCCTGAACCTGTAGACCGTAAGTCCCTTCAGGATTTGGTACATAACTCTCAGCAGGTCAGTAATCATTCCTTAAAATGCGGCTATGATGCACTGGAGGCTTCCTTTAGATCAGCTATGACTGGAACAGTGATCAGAAGGCATGCATGGTTAAAAGAGCAATCCTTACCAGACCATGTAAAGTCAAAGCTCCTAGATGCTCCCATGGAGAAACAAAGTTTGTTTGGCTCCCCTGCACAGCAAGTGCTAAAGAAGGTGGAAGAAAAAGCAAAATCTGTCCAAACAGTCAAGGATTTCTTACAGGTCCAGCCTCCGAGGTTTAGTAGAAATTGGCCTTCGAAGAATTGGTCCTTTCCAGACACCTCCAGAGCACAGAGAGGCAGAAATAGGCGCCCAAGAGGCAGAGGTCAATCCAGAGGTGCCTACAGGGGACGTCAGTGGCAGCCTAACAACCAGAGAAGTACTGCCACAGATCCAGCTACTACCACTTCCACAGGACAGACACAATGACTTGACTCTGATACCGCCTACCAGGGAACAACTTAGGCGGAAAGCTAGCCTTATTTTCTGTAAACTGGCATTACATTACAGGAGACAAATGGATTTTACAGACAATAGACAAAGGCTACAGGTTTCACTTCCACACTCTACCAAAAAAGAGAGGAATGCCAAACCTACCACCAAACCAAAAAACAAACGCTCTAGGACAAATCAACCACTTACTAAGGATGAGAGCTATAGAAAAGGTACCGCCTATGGAACAAGGACAAGGATTCTATTCCAGACTTTTCCTGGTACCAAGGAAAGAAAACCAATGGAGGCCTATTCTCGACCTGTCCGCTCTGAACACATATCTCATTGTTCCAAAATTCAAAATGCTGACCCTACAGCAACTTCTTCCCATGCTGGGCAAGGAGTCTTGGCTGGTGACTCTAGATCTCAAGGAGGCATACCTGCACGTCCCTATATGATCAGATTGCAGAAGATAACTCAGATTTCTTGCAGGATCAGAGCATTATCAATTCTCAGCATTGCCCTTTGGCTTATCTACTGCGCCCAGAGTATTCACGAAATGCCTGGCATCAGTAATTGCTCATTGCAGGCTTCAGGGAATTCAGATTTATCCATACCTGGATGACTGCCTAATACAAGCGGACAACAAGACCAAATTAACAAAAGATTTGGAAAAGGTTATACAACTACTGCAAGCCCTGGGATACACAGTCAATATGAAAAAGTCAAGGCTGGTACCATCCCAAAGGATAACATTCTTGGGTGCAGAACTGGACACTTCAAATCGGATGGCATTTCTCACAGCAGAAAAGCAAAAGCAACTACCACTCTATTTCATGGCATTAACAACACAGAACCAGCTTACAGCAAGGAAAGTCCTGCAAGCCCTGGGTTACATGGCATCCTGCATAATATTGATTCCACATGCCAGGCTGCATATGAGGAAGTTGCAATGGTACCTAAGGAATATATGGTCTCAACACAAGCACAGTCTAGAAGCCCAAATTCCAATAATTCCATGCCTGAAACAAGAATTCCTGTGGTGGGCTCAGGCCTGTCAGTTGAACAGAGGACTGCCTTTCCACAAACCTCGCCCAAGCCAGACTATCACCACGGATGCCTCAGACCTAGGCTGGGGGGCACACATGGTGGACAAGTGTATACAAGGCCTATGGACACAAGACCAGCTGAACCTACACATAAATCAAAAAGAGATGCTGGCAGTGAAACAGGCACTTCAGACATTCAGACCTTTTCTACAACAGGTCATTTGCTGATAAGGACGGACAACACCACAGTCATGTGGTATATCAACAAACAGGGAGGCACACACTCATATCCTCTATGCCGGATGGCAATGGACCTGTGGAATGTGGCCCTGAACCTCAACATTCAGCTCCAGGCCATATTTGTGCCAGGAAAAGAAAATATACTAGCAGACACCTTAAGCAGAACTACCATGGATGCCCACGAATGGATGCTGCATCCAGACATCTTTAAATCCATTACAAAGAAATGGGGACTACCAGAAATAGACCTGTTCGCATCCCCACACAACCACCAATTGAGGAAATTCTGCACAAGGACATACCACCCACTTGCTTGGAAGGTGGACTCCCTATCCTTCAGTTGGGAAAACCTGACAGCATATGCATTCCCACCTCTTCCTTTGATCTTCAGTAGCACTTTGTGCATCAAAGAAGATCACCCAAGGATCATCCTGATAGCTCCAGACTGGCCGAGGCAGCATTGGTACCCGCTACTGAGGAGTATGTCTCTGACACACACATGGCCTCTACCTCTGGTTCCTTTACTGCTAACACAGAACAACTACAAGATCCTACATCCAAACTTGAAAACACTACAGCTAGCTGCTTGGAATATTACATAAAACAAAATAACCCAGATTTATCTCAGAGGGTTAAAGACATTATCCTGGAGGCTCGCAGACCCTCCACAAGGAAGACTTATTCAGCCAAATGGAAAAGATACCTCATTTGGAGTGCAGCAAAAGGAGAAAATGTATCATTAGTGAACATAGCTAACATCCTGGAATACTTAGCAGAACTTTTCCACAATGGCCTGTCTTACTCCTCCATTAAGATTCATGCATCAGCAATTTCAGCAGAATACAACATGGATCCTCCAGTCTTCTCTCATCCTCTACTCAGGCAGTTTCTGAGAGGAATTAAAAATGTAAAGCCTCCAAGGAAGCCACCTTTGCCTACATGGGACCTTAACTTTGTGCTGGAAAAGTTAACACTTCCCCCTTTTGAACCAGCAGCAACAGCAGAATTACAGTTCTTATCTTGGAAAACTGCTTTCCTGCTTGCAATCACTTCAGCAAGAAGGGTTTCTGAATTACAGGCATTAATGGCAGTACAGCCCTTCCTTATCTCCCATCAGGATAGAGTGTCCTTGAGAACTAACCCTACTTTTATGCCAAAAGTGGTCTCCAGGGTATCATTGAACCAAGCAATCCACCTACCAACATTCTTCCCCAACTCACAGAACAGGGGGGAAAGACTACTACATACCTTGGATGTGCCCAGGCAATTGCGCTACTATCTGGACAGAACCAAGACCAACAGAAAAACTGACCAGCTTCTGGTAGCATATGCAACCGGAATGGAAGGAAAAGCAATTTCAAAACAGACAATCTCAAAATGGATAGGAAATTGCATTAGATTTTGTTACTCTTTTCATGGAAAGACAACTCCAGAAAACATCAGACCTCACTCCACAAGGGCTACAGCCACTACTACAGCTTTCCTACGAGGAGTGGCTACCAAAGACATTTTAGAAGCTGCTACTTGGAGCTCCGTGCATACATTTGCCAAGCATTATAATCTACCTTTATACTCCAGATCCCGAGCAGGTTTTGCAACTGCTGTTTTGCAAGGGATCTTAACTACACCATAATCATCTTAGTGCCTCCTCCCCAGTTTGGCTATGGTATTCTACCCATATGTTAGGACTGCAGATGCATCCTTGAAGGACATAGTACAGTTTTGTACCTACCATAAATGTAGATGTCCGAGAGGTATGCATCTGCAGTCAGGATTACCCACCCTCCTTCCCCTCTGTGGTACTCCTAGGGTATTTGCCCATCTTGTAGCTAGCTGGGGGAATCTATTATGGTGTATTTGTTTGTATATATGTATATACATGCTTATTTTTGTTTGCTCTCTACTGTTTGGAATCATTTGCATTTATCCAAATTTAGCCTTCCTAGAGGGCACCTGGCATCTGGGGCAAGAAACACTTAGGAAAATGGCGTCGGCTGATGCCTTTATACCCAATTCACAGCAGCTATGACGTCGGGTGAAGTGCGACATCAGCCGAGGCCAGACCCAGACTTTGGAATCCGGCCGACGGAAGGGCTGCCTGAGGCAGGACAACCCATATGTTAGAACTGCAGATGCATACCTCTCGGACATCTACATTTATGGTAGGTACAAAACTGTACTTTTCCCACCCTCCATCCCCCTTTTCTGTCTCTCTCCTCCTCTCTCCCTACAGGGAATGTTTGATATATACTTTCTACTGGTGGTGTTATTCCACCATAACCTAGCTCCCTATTTGGGGGCTCCTGACAGTTGGGGCAAGAAAAACTGATATAATGGTGTCGGCTGCCTGATTTTTTATACCACTGACAACCTGACGTTAATCCTGGAGCGACAGCAACCAACACAGAAATACTAAGCCTCTGGTCTTCAGGCCGACTGAGGGCTACCCCTGGCAGGATAACCCAAGTGTGATGACTGCAACAGTGAATACACTCGAACATCTACATTTATGGTAAGTGTACACAACTGCATTATCTGTACAGGTAATCATTTTTGAGGAGGTCCATACCTCCTTAAGAAGGAGGAATATATAAGCTTGGTATACACTGATTTTTATAAATCACTTGATAAGCATGAAGCATTTTTCTTGTTTTCCTGTCCAACTGAACCATTACCTTTTGGGGGCTAGTCAGTCACCTCAAAAACTGTAACTTGCAACAGGATGAGCAAACTGGTTTACAGCTTGGACTTTGTTCCTTAATGTCAAAACTGTTTTCGGCATTAAATTTTAATCTTCTAAAATATTCCACACTAAGTTTTATTCACATTGTGAATATTTTATTGTTAATCCTTCATGGATTTGTAAATATTTGTACACTCCCTCTTGCTAAAGTTCATTTATAACTTATTCCTGATATTTTCTTGGTGCTGCAGCTTTCCTGCTTTAAAGGTTGCTTTTGCACATTTATCAAGACCAGATGACAGTCTTATGTCACCTGAGAGTTTTGAATACTTGCAGTTGTGCTTTCAGTTCCTCGTCTGATGAACTGTACAGTTTTAAAGTATCCACAAAGAGATAAGTATTTACACTTTATTTTTTTGGGAGTCATATTGTAGCCATGACCTAAATCTGTTAAGTAGACAGTTTAATGGGTTAAGGGCAAGACAAAAAGAGCAGTGTTGATAAGAGTCACTCTAGAATATCCCTCTTTGAATTCTTATTCCTGGGATGATAAAGTAGCTGCAAAGTCCATTGTTGTATGGTCACTGTAATGTAATCGATCAGTGTAGGGTGTGTATATTATATATTTCAAAGCACTCTTATCCATAGAGGTGGGTGCTGTCAAATTCATTTTTTTTTGTACTCAGTCCGTACCATACTTATAATGGAGAATTATAAAAGGGGGAAGAATCTAACGTTTTACAGTTCTCCATTATAACTTTGTTAAACAACAGATGATCGTTTGCTCCATATGACTTTCTTCTGTTACCAAGATGGAGTTTTCTTCTAAATGACTATAAACTCTGTCAGCATCAGTCCCAGTGTAAAGTTTATACATCGCTAGAAGGCAAGCATACCTCTCAACTGTACAGATTTTTGCCTCATATTTTTGGTCTTTTTGTCATAAAATTGTGTTTTTCTGGCAAATCATTGAAGACTGAAGTCCAAAAATAAAGGCAGAGATTTGAGTTTCAGACTTTAAATCCTTCAGAAAATTCATGCTAATGCAAAACCTGGTATTCTATCAACTTTCTAAGTTTGTAAGATCAATATTTAAAAAAAGTCCCTGCTTTGGGGCATTTGTCCCCTCATTTGTGGCTTTGTCCAGATTTTTTGCTGTAAGAGGATGAGAGGTATGAAGACAAGTTATTGGTCTCTAGTTTTTGGACATCTTGCAGGTTCACCCTTCAGGAGGATTATCGTTTTTCCTGTTAACTAGGGTGGCATCTGTTCAGGGAGTGCATATAAATAGTTCTTACTCATGGCTAAAATCTTCTTGTAAATATGTACTTCTAGCCAGAATTTCGGTACTTCATCTGGGCCTGGGGTTTTCCGTTTAGGAGCTTTCATTAATTTTGTTTCAATTTCTGCGGCCATTTCATATCTTGTACATTTGAACTTCATATTCTAAATACTACTACAATTCATTCAGCATCTTTATGTTCCACATGATTTTCATATATATTTCTCCAAAACCTCTATACATTTCTTCTTTTTTGGTGGTGGTTCTATTCCCTTTGCCTTGTTTCCCAATTCTCTGTATAACTTTTTTGGTCATTATGTTGTACTTCTCCTTTATATTTATCAAAATATCTTTTTCGTTTTTCTGCCTGTGCTGACATTTATTTATTTATTTTATTATTTGCAATAGTGTACGAAAGATCCTGGTCTGTTCTGATAATGCACATTGCTTTTATCACATCTGCCTTGGAGTATTTTTGTTGATGTGTTCAATCTTCTGTACTCTTCTAACAGTGACACTTCTTGTCTTAATTGCTTTATAGTTTTCTCTGTTTGATACTTCCATGATGGCATTTGATTTTTCCACTTCCTTTTCCTTACTGCCCTGTGGTTTTGTGGTATCTTTTATTAATTTAGCTACACAGTAATATATCATGTTTATTTCTGTTATATTGCATGCATTTTCTATGAACAGTGTTGATTAGTGTTCATTTGTTTTATCAGACGTCTAACATTTTGGGTCTTATTGACTTTCTGTAGTCTATTTCTTTCATTGATCTTAATATTTCTATCAATATCTGTTAAATCAGTTTTTCCCTTAGATCATTTTCGTCTAAATTAAGGGTGCTTTCTTTGTTCTCAGTTTACTGCAGGCATTCTACAGAAAGTTCCAGAAAATCTTCTGTGCCATAATCTTTTCAACTTCACTCTGTGCCATCTGTTGCTCTTATGGGAACTCACTTGGCCTATCACGCCACAACACAGACTGCATCACAGTTTCCTGTTCCTTCTCTTGCTATGCAACTCCAACTGAACTTTTATACCAGTTTCTTAATGAAGGCTCTAAAGTATCTTCATATAGCAACTGATCAGATGTATCACACTCCTTTGGTTTCTCCTTAATTTGGGGATCCATTGATCTATACTGCTGTGGTGTCAGAGTTGGGTTTTCTACATGAAATCCTTCACTTTGCAGGTAATCCATAACTTCTTTTTCTATTTCTTTAACTTTTCCATTACTAATCCTCTTTTCTACTTCCCCCTTTGGTTTCTAATTTTTTATTGTAAAATTTTGCATATTTCGATGCCTCTGCTTGTATTTCTTTTCAGATATCTTTGGTGCTGTCTTTTTGTATTGATTATTTTTGTTTTTTCCTTTGCATAAATATTGCACCATATTAAATCTCTTTCTTTCCCATGTCCATATTTCTTCTTCAGATATCTCCCACTCCTCATGATTCTCTTTAATTGGAGGACTCATTGTTCCATCATGCTGTGACAACATTGTATTGGACTTTCTACACCAAATCCTTTACTTCGCAGGTTTTCCATAACTTAATAGCTTCTATTTTTTTTAAACTTCAGCTTCATTAATCTTCTTTTCTGCATTCCCCCTTTGTAATCTTATTTTTTGTGTTATAAAATTTTTCATGTCTGGGTGCCTTTGCCTGTATTTCTCTTCAAATATCTTTGGATCTGCTTTTTTGTATTAATTTTGCATTCTCATTTGCATAAATATTGCACCATAGAACTAGCTGTTTTTTCAGTAGTAGCACTAAAATCTGAACCCATGTGACTAGCACTTGCTCTAGAACCTGCTGGAAAGCACTAGGAAGCCTGAAACTGATACAAGCACCCAACTATCCTTGTCAATAATTAGAAATTAGTCGTAGGCACTAAACAGCCTATAATTGCAAAGTACCTTGCAAAGGTAAGGGAAAACAGCTCTTGTGCTTTACAAAAAAAGCACCTAAACAGGCATGTCCAAAGGTCAGCTTCCAGTGATTTCTCTGTCCACCTGGTGAATCTGGGCATACTGGGGCAATGCGGCAACTGCCTCATGTACACAGACAATCCTCTACTCCTACCACCCAACACTACAATCTGCAAGAGATGCACTTAAATAGCCAAACTGGAAGCAAAGCTCTCTCCGGCCAAGGTTGTGCTAGACAGTCAAGAAGAGAAGGTTAACACCTGCACTACACCTCAAGCAACTCATAGCCCTTCAAAACTCACACCATCAACACCCACACATAGCAACACTAAACCCACATATGCGGAGGCCCTTAACATTAACTTTCCCAAGCAACAAGGACTTCCGAAGTTGAAACGCAAACAAACACCAGTCACAACCAAAGTGACACATAGCTCCCAACAACAGCCCCTAAGGCAAGACAATGTACCCAACACTTTAGTCATAGGTGACTCTATAGTCAGGCACACTGATGTCCTACTCACCAGGCTGAACAAGGAGAAAATTACAGTCAGCTGCTTGTCAGGTGCCAGGATCCGCCACATAATGCATGCACTCAAGTCACTCCACAACAAGTACAAATACATCTCTGTCATTGTCCATGCTGAAGTGAATGACTTGAGACATACCTCCCTGGACTACATGAAAACAGGCATGGAAGAGCTATTGGATCATGTGGCCCAGGCTTCAAAATGCACTCTCTCAAGGCACTCTTAAAAAATGGAGAACATGGATATCTGCAGTAACTAAGACCAGGTTCAAGGCTCCAGAGAGCACCCCTGCAATACTAGCCTACAACTCTTACCACACTTTTCAGCCACAAAACCAAGACCAAAACACTAAAGGTGGAGGTGTGTCCATTTTCACCAAGGATATTCACACCTCCAGGCTAGTTGCCCAACACAATGCATCTGAAGTTCTCCAGGTGCAACTAACACTAGGTAAGACTGCAGTCGAACTGTAGCCTGCTACAAACCCCCCCACCATGCCCCAGGATTCCCACTACACCTTTCTAAACATACTGGAAAATATTAAGATACAACCAAATACCCTAATACTGGGCGATTTCAACTACCCTGCCATTAACTGGGAAAACTACTCGGGTACCAACTCCTTTACCCAACGGTTCTTGGAATTCATAAATTCCAATGCCCTGGATCAACTAATCCATTGTCCCACCAGGGGCTCCAGTATCCTAGACCTGGTCATTACCAACATGGGAGATAGATGCTCCACACCAGTGGTCACTCCCTCATTGGTCAGGTCTGACCATAAGCAAATCACCCTTGACATCCACATCCCACCCCCACCCACCAGTAAGGAAACCTCCTTAAAAAAACTTCTCCAAAGCCAACTTCATGCTACTGCAGTCAGAAGTGACAAACTTCATGACACCCATGCAGACGGGATCTGAAAGTTCGACTGCAGAATTCTACACAAAGGCACTGTACGAGCACATCCACTCGTGCATTAATCGTGCCATCCCAAATAGAACCAAGATGCTCTGCTCCAAAAAAAAAAAAAGGAAGCCAATCTGGTGGTCCCCTGCTATAAACAAACTATACAACAGAAGGAAGAAACTGTTGCAGAAAAGATGAAAATCCCAAGATGAAAAAAACTCCCTCACCAGCCTCAGTAAGAAGCTGAGATCCCTCATAAAATCCTCAAAAGCTAGTTACGAAAATAAAATTGCCAAATATTCCAAAGACAACCACAAGGCATTTTATAGTTATGTCAAGAATCTAAATGGCAATGCTCAGATATGCTCTGAGCTACAACAGAATGGCATTAAATATACTGATCCCAAGGATATTGCCAAAGTCCTGGCAGATCAATTTGGTGCAAACTTCACCCCCCTCTCACCCCCTAAAGGGCCCATCTCAGTACCAAAAGATTACCAAATTCTGGTAATCACGGCCACACAGATAGAAACCGCACTCTCCAAAGCTAATAATACAGAATCCATAGGACCAGATAACATCCCAGGCTGTGTACTACATGAACTACAAAATGAACTGGCACCTCACCTAAGTGTCATGTTTAATCATAGCCTCACCTCAGGCTTTGTGCCCACTGAGTGGCGCACAGCTACAATTATCCCACTCCACAAGGAGGGATCCACCTTGGATCCTGGGAACTACCGTCCCATCAGTCTGACAAGGCTGACCTGCAAGGGCATGGAATGCATTATCATGAAACTTATAAACAAAGACATTGGCAACCTTCAAACTCTGGACCCCACCCAGTTTGAGTTTGTGAAGGGCTGATCTTGTCTCCTGAATCTGACTGACTTCTTCGAATCAGTCTCCAGAGCTGTGGACGAGGGTAAGGCTGTCCACACAGCCTATCTGGACCTCGCCAAGGCCTTCGACACCATCCCCCACTCTGGAATCATAGATAAACTTAAGAAGCTGGGCATAAATCCCTACGTCACTCGATGGGTTGCCAACTGGCTTACTGACAGAACCCAGACTGAAAAGTAGCCAACTCCAAATCCAGCTCCAGACAAGTGGAGTACCTCAGGGTTCAGTCCTGGGACCACTGTTGTTTGGCATCTACTTCTCTGACGTACAGGCCAACACTAAGGGACTCTGGCTAACAAAGTTCGCAGATGACTGCAAACTGGGAGCCATTATTGAATCCCCAAATTATGTGGATATTCTACAAAAGGACCTTAAAGAAACAACTGCCTGGTGCCAGAGCCATGGGCTCAAGCTTAATGCCAAGAAATGTATAGTTATCCCCTTTGGAAAAAAACATGTACCCATGAATTAACACATAGGTGGCAGTACACTAAACATTGAAAGTGTGATGAGAGACTTAGGGACACAAGTGGGCAGTGGTCTCACTTTCGATAACCACATCGCCACAACAGTCAGGAAATCCTTCTATGTGGCACACCTCATCACTAAGGACTTTTCATCCAGTAAAAAGGAGGTCATTGTCCCACTGTACTCATCCCTCATTAGACCCATTATAGAGTATAATGCCCCATTTGGTATGTACCTCACAAGACATCTGCAACAGCTAGAAAGGCCACAGAAATACCTCACTAAAAGAATCACAGGCCTAAAGCATATGCCATATGCTGACCGTCTAAAGAAACTCCAGCTATACTGTGTGGCATATCGTCTACTCAGAGGCGATCTCTGCTTAACATACAAGGCCTTGTCAAACCCTGAGCTGTTGGACATGCTCCACTTAAAGAAATCCCAATCCCTCAGAGCCACATGCTCCAGGGATCTAAACCTTGTCATCACAATGAACAAAACATGCTGGAGGGATAGGTTCCTGACCCAGAGACTCCCCATACTCTGGAATAGACTGCCCATACATGTCAAGCAGAGCGCCTCTTTGACCCTCTTCAAAAGGAACCTTGATGATTGGATGAGAGATAGGAAATTCACCCCTGGGATCATGCCAGTCGCCCTGCTAGACAGGGGTCCAGAGAACTAAATATTGTGGGAAGAAATATCCAGGGAATTGTTATGGCTAGGCTTGTGTAGGCCCTAGGGCCGATAGCCCAGTACCAACCTATGAACCTATATCAGATATGTCTTTCTTTCCCATGTCCATATTTCTTTTTTATACCTTTCAAAAATCTCTAGATTTTATTCTTTATATTTCTGTACTTCCTCAGGTGCTTCTTTTTCCAAATAGGTCAAGGTTTCTTGATATGTATAATGCTTTTCCTGAATCTGTTGTATTAATTAACATAATTTTGTATTTGAAGCTTTTGACAGTTTTATTTGTGCAAGTATTTTTCTTTCCTGTAATTTCTCTTTTTGTATGTCTTTTGTCTGGAAGTTCTGGGCTATAATTTCTTTCATAACCTCAATAGTCCACTCTGTAATCTTTATGGCTCTGTTTTGGCCTGTTTTTGTGGACTGCTACTACCTTCTACAACGGGGTGTGGGGCATCCTCCCACTGTGTCTGGCCTAAACCAATTGTGTGAATGTTTCTGTGTCTTGATTCTACACAGTCATTTATTGAGTCCTGGCACCAGTATGCCTGCCAGGATTGGGCACTTTTTTCCAGGGACTTGTGCACCCAAACTGTCGGTTTTGTTTTTTAACCTATTTCTGTTTACAATATATGCTAGATGAAATATAGCCTGTTTATCAGTGTCTCCTTGGTGAGATTTTGTAAAAACAGGGTGCACCTCGAGAAGGTACTCACCAAGACTTGAGGATTAATTCAGTTCCAGCAGTACTACTGTCCTTTGCTTGCTGACTTTATCATCTCTCCATTCTCTCTGTAATATCTCCGAGATGTTACTTAGTACTTGGCAATCCTTCACTGCCTTTTAACATCTTCACTTCTATTTTATCCAGCCACAGGTCATGAAGATTATTTTTGGCCTGTTTGCATGTCATGTTTCAGAAGCTTATTTGTCTAAAAATGATATGTTTAGCTTAGAACATGCAGGCCATGTAGTTCACAGTGTTAGTCACAATCCTACATTTTTATATCTTAAAACTGTCTCACTGAGATTAGAAGAACACGCATTAGTTGCTAAAACAAAAAGATTTCCAAAAAAGTTATTTTTTTGGATATATCTTAATGTGAAGAACATGAATGAATTAGTTTTACTGTAAGTCTATGTAAACTGGTAAAGTATTCTTATGTAAGGCCAGTGAAGTGCTGTTTTTTATCCATGTTACTGTAGATAATTTAATTTCATTCTAAAAATAAAATGAATACTGAAAGCTTTTCCAGCTCTGTGAAATAACTGTTAGCCACTAATTAGTAGAAGATTTGCTAGACTGAACTGATAAGTTTGACACACCAAGAAGCTTATGAGACACAGTCTGGCACTTAGCCTAGTACCTACCTATGAACCTATAAGTTGTTAAATCAGTATATCTGCCCGAGGGCATTTATAAGCCTAGCCAGAGTGTGTCTGCTTTCGCTGCCCCATTGATTAATTAACTGATCCTCTGTCAAGCAAAGCCAATGAAGTGATTCCCAGGGGTGTATTTTGTTACCCATCCACTCGTCAAGGTTTCTCTTGAAGAGTGTTAGTGAGGGGCTCTGCCTGATGTAATTTGGAATTTTGTTCCAAAGCATGGGGAGTCTCTGTGACAGGAATCAATCCCTCCAGCATGTTCTATTTATTGTTGTGGCGAGGTTTAGCTCACTATAGAGTGTGGCTCGTAGTGACTTGGATTTCTTTAGGTGGAGCATGTCCATCAATTCTGAGTTGGACATGGCTTTGTAAGTCAGGCAGAGATCACCTCTGAGTAAGCAATATGCCATTGAGTACAGCCCGAGTTTTTTCAGTCTGGCTGCATAGGACATATGTTTGAGGCCAGTAATCCTCTTGGTGAGGTACTTTTGTGGTCATTCAAGCTGTCGGAAGTGTCTTGTGAGGTACATCCCAAATGGGGCATTGTACTCTATGATGGGCCTAATGAGTGACGAGTAGAGGGGCACTTATAACCTGTATTTCTAGATGCAAACCCTTCAGTAATTAGATGGGCCACATAGAAGGATTCCCTAACTACTTCGGCAATATGATTGTCAAAGGAGAGATTACTATCTACCTGGGTCCCCAGATCTCTTATTACCTCTTCTGTATTAAGGGGGCTGCCACCTATGTTCATTAGGTTCATACTAGGCTATCTGCCCTGGGGCAATTATAAGCCTAGCCCGATTCTGTATGGCTTACGCCACCCCTTGATTTGAGCATACTGTGCCCTTTTTAAGGTTTAGTTTACTGTGCCTCTGTCTAATAGTGACACGGGAGTAATCCCTGGGACAAACCTACGATCCCCCATCAACTTATCGAGATTCTTCTTGAAGAGATTCAGTGAGGTGCTCTGCTTCACATGAACTGGAATTCTATTCCAGAGTGAAGGGAGCCTCTGGGTTATGAACCTGTCCCTCCAGCAAGTTCTATTTATTTCTGTGCTGAGGTTCAAGTCCCTCGAGCATGTGGCTCTAAGGGATTTAGATTCACTGAGGAGGAGCATGTCCATTAATTCTGGATTTGACATAGCTTTGTATGTCAGGCATAGATCGCCTCAAAGTAGGTGGTATGCAACTGAGTAGAGCTGGAGTTTTTTTAACCGAGCAGCATATGGCATCTGTTTGAGACCTTTGATCCTCTTGGTGAGATACTTTTGGGGTCTTTCTAATTGCTGCAGGTGTCGGGTAAGGTACATCCCAAAAGGGGCATTGTATTCTATGATGGGCCTGATGAGGGATGAATAAAGGGGCACGATTACCTCTCTTGATCTAGATGCGAAACCCTTCGTGATGAGGTGGGCTATGTAGAAGGTCTTTCTAACCACTTTGGCAATGTGGTTTTCAAAGGAGAGATTGCTATCAACTTGGGTCCCCAGGTCCCTAATAACTTTCTCTGTACTTAATGGGTTTCCGCCTATGTGGTAATTTGTGGGCACATTGTTTTTGCCAAAGGGTATGACTATACATTTTTTGGCATTTAGCTTTAAACCATGGCGCTGGCACCAGTTATCTGTCTCTGTGAGACCTTTTTGAAGGATGTTTGTGTCAGCTGGAGAGTTGATTATGGCGCCCATTTTGCAGTCATCTGCAAACTTGGTGAGCCATAGTACTCCCACGTTTGCCTGTACCTCGGAAAAGTATATACCGAACAAGAGTGGTCCCAGGACAGAACCCTGTGGGATGCCACTTGTGACCGTTTTCGAGTCTGACATGGCTCCAGCAACTCTCACTCTGTGGGTTCTGTCTTTGAGCCAGTTTGCAACCCATCTTGTGACATAGGGGTTTATATTTAAGCTGGATAGCTTATCTATGATGCCCGAGTGGGGTATTGTGTCAAATGCCTTTGCAAGGTCCAGATAGGCTGTGTGGACTACCTTCCCTTCATCTATGGCTTTGATGACTGTTTCAAAGAAGTCAACCAGGTTCAAAAGGCAGGATCTGCCCTTGACAAAGCCGAACTGGGTAGGATATAGTGTCTGTAGGTCCCCAATGTCTTTGTTTATGAGCTCCATGATGATCCTCTCCATAGCCTTGCAGACTAAGCTAGTCATGCTTATGGGGCGATAGTTTCCAGGGTCCGTAGAGGCTCCACCTTTGTGGAGTGGGACCACTGTTGCTGTACGCTATTCTGTGGGCACATATCCTGTAGTGAGGCTGAGATTGTATAGCTGTTTTATTTGAGGGATTAGTTCCTCTTGGAGTTCATGTAGGATGCAACCTGGGATGCTATCTGGTCCCATGGAAGCAGTGTTTTTTGCTTTGGAGAGGGCAGCCTTCACCTGAGCATCTGAGATGTTTGGGAGGCAGCCCTCTGCCGGGATAGATACTTGCTCTTTGGGAGTTTGCACTGAACCTGTCTGCCAGGATATTGGCGATGTCTGTGGGTTCAGTGTATTTTTTGTCGTTTAGAATCAACTCAGAACAAGTCTGGGAGTTGCATCCCAGGTTTCTAACATAACTGAAAAAAGCCTTATGATTGTCTTTGATGTCCTGTGCAATTTTTCTCTCGAAGCTGGCCTTGGAGGATTTTATGAGGGATCGTAAATTTTTGCTAGTACTGATCAGAGATGCCTTCCCTATTAGGGATTTTGCTCTATCATGTAGTAGCTTCCTCCTTCTGTTGTACAGTTTATTTATGGTAGGGGTCCACCAGACTGGACGCCTGCCTTTGGATGATTGGGTCTTGGTTTTGTTTGGGATAGCATGATCCATGCATTCCTGGAGATGTCTGTAGAATGCATTTATATAGGATTCTGCAGTTTGGGCCATAGTTTCCACTGGCCCTGGGGCCTTGAAGAATTCCACTTCAGTTTTGAGAAGTGATAAGTTCGCTTTTGAGAAGTTTTTCACTGTGGTTTTCTGGGCTGGGGTGGGGTCGGGATGTGGACATCCAGTGAAATTAATTTATGGTCTGATCTTACCAATGAGGGATATACTTCTGGTGTGGAGCATAGAGTCCCCATGTTGGTAATGATCAGGTCTAGTATGTTGTCCCCTCTTCTGGGAGTAGTGACTAGTTGTTCCATAGCATTTGAGTTTATAATTTCTAGGAATCTTTGGGCTAAGGTGCTGGGGCTTGAGTAGTGCTCCCAGTCAATGTTTGGGTAGTTTAAGTCACCCAATATAATGGTGTTCGGAGAGATCTTCATGTTCTCCAATGTTTTCAGGAAAGCCGAGTGGGATTCCTGACTTTGAGAGGGTGGTCTGTAGGATGCTATAAACTGAAAAGCAGTCTTGCCCACTGTTAGTTGTTCATGGATGGTCTCCGATACTTCGTACAATGCCACTAACCTGGAGGTGTGGATATCCTTGATAAATATGGAAACTCCCCCTCCTTTTGTGGTTCGGTCCGGGTTTTGGGGCCGAAAAGCATGATATGAGGTATAGCCTGGTAGTGCTGGGGTGCTCTCTGGAGCCTTAAACCAGGTTTCTGTCACTGCAGAGATATCGATGCTCTCCATACTGAGGAGAGCTTCGAGTGCGTGCATCTTGAGGTCAAGACTTCTGGCGTTTAGCAGCATTACCCTTAGTTTCTTGTTCCTTGTGCTGTCTATGGCAGTGGGTTTGACTTTTGAGCCTTGCCTAAAAAAGGCACTATGGGAGTGGCAAGAGCCTTTGCCAATATCCGAAAGCCCAGTGGTGACAGGTGCAAGCTGTCCCTAGCGAAGCAACATGGCTTGTCGAGCATGTCATCCCAGGCTGACAGACACTGGATCCCCTTTGAATGACACCAAAATTTTAGACAATTGTTAAAATCGATCATTTTGTCTTTGTACTGTGGCATCATTCTAGGTGAGGGTAACATGCTGCTCAAGGTCAGGGTCATACCAGCCTGGGCTACATGATCAGAGAGCTCCTCTAGGTCTCTTTTCATGTAGTCCAGGGAGGTACGTTTCAGGTCATTCACACCAGCATGTACAATGACGGAGTCATATTTGTATTTGCTTTGGAGTGACCTGAGTGCTTGCATTATGTGTCGGATCCTAGCACCTGACAGGCAGCTCACAGTGACCTTCTCTTTATTCAGTCTGGTGAGCGGGACGTCAGTGTGTCTGACAATAGAGTCATCTATAACAAGAGTATCAGGTGTGTTATTCAGCCTTAAGGTCTGGGGCTGTTTGGCACACTGACTTTGTGGGTTATGTGTTGTGTGTGTTTTGTTTTGAGGTAGCGTTTGCTTGGATGTCTGCTTTGGAGGTCTCTGTTGCTTAGGTAGATTTTTATTTAGAGCCTCCGAGTATGTTTTTGTGTATTTATGTGTTTGGTTCGCTGATGTGGTGGGACTATGTGATACTAGAATTGTGTTGTGTGAGGTTACCTTCTCCTCCTGACTGGTTACACCAGTTTTGAGATGAGAGAGCTCAGCCTCCAGTTTGGCTAAATAGTTGCATCTCTCACTTATATTTGAACCTGTTTGGAGGAGGAGAGGGATGTCCGTGTACACGAGACAGTTGTAACATTGCTTCAAAATTCCCAGATTCACCACCAGTGGGTGTTTTGTTTTTTCCCAAATGGGATGACTATGCATTTTTTGGCATTTAGCTTGAGGCCATGACTTTGACACCAGGTGTCCGTCTCAGTAAGGCCCTTTTGGAGGATGTCCATGTCAGCCGGAGAGTCACTTATGGCTCCCAGTTTGCAGTCATTGGCAAACTTGGTTAGCCATAGTCCTCCTGTGTTTGCCTGTACTTCTGAGAAGTATATGCCTTACAGTAGGAGTCCCAGGACCGAGTCTTGCGGGACACGACTTGTGACTGGTTTAGAGTCGGACCTGGAGCTCACTATTCTTACTGTGTAAGTTCTGTCTGTAAGCCAGTTGGGCAACTCTTCCCGTGACGTAGGGGGTTTATGTTCAGGCTGGTGGGTTTTTCTGTAATACCTGAGTGGGGAATGGTGTTGAAAGCCTTGGCGAGTTCAAGGTAGGCTGTGTGAACCACCTTTCCCTTGTCTATGGCCTTGGAGACTGTCTCGAAGAAGTCAACCAGGTTTAATAGGCATGATCTGCCCTTAAAGCCAAACTGGGTCAGGTCAAGTGTTTGGAGGTTCCCAATGTCTTTGTTAATGAGTTCCATGATGATGCACTCCATAGCCTTGCAGACCAGGCTAGTCAGGCTTATGGGGCGATAGTTACTAGGGTCAGTTGTGGCCCCTCCTTTGTGGGGAGGAATAACCATTGCTGTGCACCATTCTTTGGGCACGTAGCCTGTGGAGAGGCTGAGGTTAAACAGCGTGTTTAGGTGGGGGGGGGTTTGTTCTGTAGTTCGTGCAAGACACAGCCTGCGACACCATCTGGTCCCATTGACACTGTGTTTTTGGCTTTTGAAAGGGCTGTTTTCACCTGTGCATCTGTGATTTTTGGGACATTACACTTTTCCAGTATTGTTGTGGGACCTTTTGGAGGTGAGAGGGGGGTGAAGTTTGCACTGAATCTATCTGCCAGGATGTTGGCAATATCAGTAGGTTCCATATATTTTGTACTATTTTGCACTAGTTCAGTGCACATCTGCGAGTTGCCACTTAGATTCTTAACATAGCTAAAGAAGGCTTTGTGGTTATCTTTTGAATCCTTGGCTATTTTTCTTTCGAAGTTAGCCTTAGATGATTTCATGAGGGACCTTAGTTTCTTATCAATGATGTCTTTCCTTATTGGGCTATGCTTTTTTTCTAAACTAGTTTCCTCCTCCTATTGTATAGCCTGTTTATTGCAGGGGTCCACCAAACTGGTTTCCTTCTCTTAGAGGAGTGAGTCTTGGTTTTGCCAGGGATGGCACGATCCATGCATCCTTGTAGGTGCTCATAGAGTGCATTTGTAAAGGTTTCTGCATTTTGGGCAGCGTTACCCTTTAGTGTGGGAGCTGTGAAACTTACCACCTCTGTCTTAATTAAGATGAAGTTTGCTTTAGAAAAGTTTTTTTACTGTGGTTTCCTTAGTTGGGGGTGGACATCCAGAGTGATTAGTTTATGGTCTGATCTAACCAGTGATGGGTTGACCTTCGGTGTGGAACACCTGTTGCCCATGTTGGTGATGACCAGGCCAATATGTTTTCACCTCTGGTAGGGGAGCTTACCAGCTGATCCAGGGCATTTGAGTTGATGAATTCCAGGAAGTGCTGGACCTGGGAATTTGTACTAAAGTAGTTTTCCCAGTGAATGGTAGGGTAATTCAAATCGCCCAATATCAGGGTATTTGGTAGGACCTTCATGTTTTCCAGTGTCTCCAGAAAGGTGGAGTGGTGGTCCTGGGTCATGGTGGGTGATCAGTAGCAGGCCACAATTTACATTGCAGATTTGCCCAATGTTAGTTGCTCATGGATGATCTCAGAGGTATCATGCTGCGCCACTAACCTGGAGGTGTAGGTATCCTTTTTTTGTGTTTCGGTCCGTATTCTGTGGCAGAAATGTGTGGTATGAGTTGTAGCCCGGTAGTGCTGGGGTGCTCTCTGGAGCCTTGAACCAGGTTTCAGTTACTGCACAGATGTCGACGTTCTCCATACTGAGGAGTGCTTCGAGCGCGTGCATTTTGAGATTGAAACTCCTGGTGTTGAGTAGCATAGCCCTCAGTTTTTTGTTAATTGTGCTGTTTACAGAGGTGGGTTTGACTTTTGAGTCTTGCCTAAAAAAGGCATTATGGGGGCAGCAAGAGCCTTGGCCAGTATTCGAAAGCCTAGGGGTGACTGGTGCAAGCCATCTCTTATGAAGCAATGCGGCTTGTCGAGCATGTCTTCCCCAGGCTGACAGACACTGGATCCCATTTGACACCAGAAGCTTAGCCAATTGTTGAACTTGATCATTTTTTTCTTTATACTGAGTTATCATTCTTGGTAGGGCAGGATGCTACTCAGGGCCAGGTTCATACCATCCTGGGCTACATAATCAGAGAACTCTTCCATGTAGTCCAGGGAGGTACATCTCAGGTCATTCACAC
Source organism: Protopterus annectens (assembly GCF_019279795.1). NCBI lineage: Eukaryota > Metazoa > Chordata > Ceratodontiformes > Protopteridae > Protopterus > Protopterus annectens. The sequence goes on from NC_056743.1 coordinate 95,780,750, forward strand.
CAACATGAACAAAGACAGAGCCATATTTGTACTTGTTCTGGAGTGACCTGAATGCTTGTGTTATCTGGCGGATTCTGGTACCCGACAGGCAGCTAACAGTAACCTTCTGCTTGTCCAGACTAGTGAGTGGGACGTCAGTGTGCCTGACTATAGAGTCACCTTTTACTAGTGTGTTAGGTATGTTATTTCGCCTTAAGGGCTGTGATTGTGTGGCACACTGATTTTGTGTTTTATGTGTTGTCTGGTTTGTGACGGGAAGTGCAGGTTGTTTGGGTGTCTGCTTTGAAGGTCTCTGATTTTTGCAGGTTTTTATTTAGAGTCTCAGAGTATGATTTTATGTATTTATGTGTATTTTTTGCCAGTGCTGTTTTAGTAGGTTTGTGTGCGACTGGAGTTGTGGTGTGAGTGTTAACCTTCTCCTTTTGATTGTTCCAGTCTTGGGTGGAGACAGCTTAGCTTCCAGTTTGGATGTATAATTGCATCTCTCGCATATGTTAGTGTTTTGTGGTAGGAGGAGAGGGTTGTTTGTGTACATGAGGCAGTTGGAACATTGCCTCAGGTACCCAAATTCACCAGCTGGACTGGAGAGTGCACCTGAAGTTGCCCTTTGGTCATGCCTAAATAGTAGGGTGAGCTGCTTGGTTGGTAAGGGGTGAATAAAGAGCCTTGCCCCGCTGGGCAATCAGTGTCCAGGTATATTAGTGCTTGCTATTAGGTCTGAGCAAGTGCTGGGCTGTAAGATGCTTTTTGAGTTCTTAGGTTGAGAGTTGGACTAGTTTCAAGGGAAAAACTGAAGAGGAGATTTAGTGCAGCCGGGAATAATTTAACCGTAGCTAACCGGCATTGCCCGGTGCGTAAAACCATGCAAACGCGTTTTTTATAGTAGGGAAATGAAAGAGATAGAAATTAGCCCAAAATGGCCAATAGACTACTAACTTCTGGGCTGGAACCACTCCTCCAGGAACAGATAGGTTGCTCAAAGCTCCCCTCCCTCACAGGTGAACAGAGAAACTTCCTTCTATCCAAGTAAGGTATGGGCAACTCAGAAACTAGTATCAAACAAACTGGACTATACTAGCTTAGAAAGGCAGGAAACAAGGAATGTTTTTTTTTTTTTTTTTAAAGATAAGACAAAAACAGTAAAAAAAATACACTTAAAACAGCTTTAAATGACTACAAACTACCACAAAAGACTATTGCACTTTAGTGTGTAGCCTACAACAGTTAAATAAGAAGTTATGTGCCTGTGCGTCTTGGATCCGATATCGGATCCGAGCCAGCAACTTGTTTCATAGCTAATGGATCCGAGCTCCTAGCTCCTCCCCTCACCCATAATCCCCTGCCAACCCTCCATGACCTCAGATCAAGTTTGCCCCTCTATAGGTACCCAAAAAGGGTATTCCAATAAAACAACTCACATAGATCCACTGAAGGCCAGGGGGAAGGAGGGGGGGATGGTTGCAGACAAATGAAGCCACCTACTCAGATGGAACGTTATGGTGAGTACATAACTTCTTAATCTGAAGTAGGGACTTCATTTGTCAGCACCCTGTGGGACAGAGTCCCCAGCTACCTGAATCTTGGGTGACCATCATGGAAGGATATTGTGGAGCACCGCAGAGCCAAAGGATGCTCTCCCTCTAGAAATTACGTTCAGTTTGTAGTGGTTAATAAAGGTATGAGATGAGGCCCAAGTGGCTGCCGAACAAATATCATCCAATGGAACTCTAGATTTGAAGGCCGCAGAAGTAGAGATGGAACGAGTGGAATGTGCGCAAACTCCTTCAGGTGCGGGTCTCCCAGAAGCTTGGTACGCTAACAGAATACATTGGGAAATCCAGCGTGACAGGGAGATTTTTAATACTGGTTTCCCCAAATTAAATTTGGCAAAGGAAATGAACAGCTGGTCGGATTGCCTGTGACCAGCAGTTCTGTGAGTATAAAAACACAGCTATGAACATCTAATGAATGCAGCTTGTACTCTCCTTTATTCTGATATTTAGGCAAGAAGACCGGTAGATTTATGGATTGATTTATATTGGTTTCTGATGCTATTTAGGGAAGGAAGGAGGGATTGGTCCTGAGGTACACTCTGTCCGGATGAAAGATCAAGTAAGGAGGTTTCACAGAAAGAGCTTGAAGCTCCGAAACTCTCTTCGCTGAAGTAATGGCTACAAGGAATGCTGTTTTCCAGGACAAGTATTTGAGATCCACTGAAGCGGCAGGTTCAAATGGTGGAGCAGTCAAGGCTTGAAGAACTAGTGAAAGATCCCAAGGGGGTACGGCTTCTTTTATAGGGGGTCTAAGCAAAAAGGTGCCCTTGAGAAAGGTTTTACACAATTTGGCCGACATCAAGGGCCCTGTGTCATGTCCCACATGGTAATGGGAGATGGCAGCCGATTGTACTTTGACAGTTGAGCAACTAGTGCCTTCCTGAAAAAGTTTGGTTAGGAAGTCTAGTATGGATGGAAGAGGAGCCATAAAGGGATCTAGATTATAATGCTCCACCCAGACGGAGAAACGTTTCCATTTACTGTGGTACACTTTCCTGGTGGAAGGTTTATGCGCTGCCATGAGGATGGCTTTGACTGGTGAAGAGATACCGGGAGTCCTAACTAGGAGTGGAACTGGAGCAACCAAGCTGTCAGCTTCAGACTGTCCAGATTTGGGGTCGGTAAGCCCGACGGATGGGAGATTAGATCCAGACTGGGATCCAGAATCCAAGGGGGATTCACTAGGTGAGACCACAGGTAAGGGAACCAAATTTGCCGAGGCCAGAATGGGGCAATGAGGATCATCCTGCTCCCCAACCGCGAGGCTTTCTGTAAGAGCTGCAGCATCAGGGATAGAGGAGGATAGGCATAAAGTAGACCGGGCGGCCAAGCATGCACCAGAGCGTCTCTTGGGGTTTCCCCTGGAGGGGGAATCAGAGCGAAGAAATTGTCGCATTTGGTGTTTGAGGGAGAGGCAAAAAGATCATAGCAGGGTTGCCCCCATATTGCGAATATCTGCTTCGCTACTAGTGGGTTGAGAGACCACTCATAAGGGGTAAGAAGGGTGCGGCTGAGTTTGTCCGCTAGGATGTTGGCCTGCCCCGGAATGTGCATTGCAGTCAGAAAGCGGTTGGTGGAAATCGCCCATTCCCACACTCTCATGGCTTCGTGGCATAGAGGGTAAGACCTGGTTCCCCCCTTTTTGTTGATGTACCAGACAACAGACATGTTGTCCGACTGAATTGCAGTCGTTCCTACGGGGAGGAGATTCTGAAGTGCTTGCAACGCGTACAGCACCGCTCTCATCTCCAGAACGTTGATATGCAGGGAGGTCTCTATATCGTTCCACGTGCCTTGGACGGTCCTACCTGAATAATGCCCCCCCACCCAAGGCGGGAGGTGTCCATGGTCACAGTGGCGAGAGGGGGAGAGGTGCAGAAGGGTCGGCCTGTATGGAGATCCGGAGCATGGAGCCACCATAATGGGGCCCTCCTGCAAGCCTTGCTGATAGCGATGGGGTGATGGAGAGGAAAGGACAGAAAGAACCATTGTACTAGAAGGGTCCACTGCAGTACCCGCATGTTCAGACAGGCGCATGGAAGGAGCGTTATCGCTGCCGCCATGGGGCCCAGCGCCCTCAGGACCAATTCCGCCAGTGAAGCTTCTGACTGGAGGATGGCCCGCGCATGAAGTTGCAAATTCCGTAGTCGTTCCGACGTCAGGAAGGCTCGTAGATCTCTGGTGTCTATTCTGGCTCGTATAAATTCTATGACTTGTGTCGGGGCCAGAAAGGATTTGTCGGCATTGATGGTGATGCCTAACGGGGGAGCTAGGCGGAGAAAGAAATCTCTGGCTGAGCAAAGTAGATGCCTTGTTGGGGCGGTCAGGAGCCAGTCGTCCAGGTACGGGAAGACCTGCATTCCCTGGAGTCTCAGGTGGGCCACTATCACTGCTAATACCTTGGTGAACACCCTGGGGGCTGTGGTGAGGCCAAAGGGAAGGACCCTGAACTGGTAGTGACTGGCTCCCAGCTGGAAGCGGAGGAACCTCCTGGATCGTCTGTTCATTAGAATGTGGTAGTACGCATCCTTGAGGTCTGTAGAGCACATCCAATCGTTCTCCCTTAGAAGGGGAAGAATAGATTGAAGAGTGACCATTCGGAATTTTTCCTTGGTTACCGACAGATTCAAACAGGACAGGTCTAGAATTGGTCTAGAGTCCCCCCATCTTTTTTGGCACCAAAAAGAACCTGGAGTAGAACCCTAATCCGAGCTGGTCTTGGGGGACGGTCAGGATGGCTCTTTTTCTTAGCAGTTGCTGAATCTCTGCGGCTGCAGCCTCCCTCTGATCGGGTGGTACATCGGGGAGGTTCTTGAATTTGGGGACATGAAGTAATGGGATTTTGTATCCTCTGGATATAATTCGAAGCACCCAGCGATCTGTCGTGATGGACTCCCATGCCGCTATGTGCTCCGAGAAGCACCCCCGACTGCCTTCAGAGTGGAGCAGTCAGGCAACCCTTCAGGGCTGCTGCGTGGGCCAGTCAGAGAAAGGTTCTCTGGTCCCAAAGTTCCTCAGAGCCCCTCTGCCCCTGGGGCGGCGTCCTCCCTGTCCTCCTCTGCCACGGAAGGACTGGTTGTCCGGAGCGGGTTGGGAATGTTGCGATTTCCAGAACCACATCATCTTCTGACCCTTTTGGTTCTTCGAAAAGGACTGCTGGGGAGCAGAGAAGTTGACTCTTGACGGCAGACGTCTTCCCTTCCTTCTCGCTCTGGACAAGTGTCTCGCGAACCGTTTTGCCAAACAGGGCAGAACCATCAAAAGGGGGCATTCGCAAAGGACGCTTTAAAGGGCTCCATAAAGTCACAATGATGGAGCCAGGCCTGACGTCTCATGACTATGCCCGCTCCGCTAGCTCTAGCGGCTCCCTCGGTGGCATGGGACAGTAGCCGCATAGAGGTATTTGAAATAGATCTCAGAGTGGCCATTTGGGTGGAGTACAAGTGTTTGTCCTCCGCCGACATGGACACAGGGGGGGAGGCAGCGTATTCTTTGATAAGATCCCGCTGCATCCTGATGACATGTGCCATATAGTTCAGAGACCTTACCGAAAAGGTCGCTGAACTAAAAACTCGCTTCACTAAGCAATCCATCGAGCGGGACTCCTTGCTTGGTGGATGGACTGAGGGGCTCTCCTGAGCTAGTTCCCTCTTCGTGGCTGCCGCCGTCAACATGGCATCTGCGGGGGGGGGGCTCAGTATCCTGTCCGGGCATTTGGGGACTGGCTCCACGGTGTCCGGGTCCTTCCACACCCTGGTGGTAATAAGGTCCACCAGGGGGTCGGCCGGAGGGGACACCCAAGAGGTAGACGGGCCTGCTTCGAATGCCTCCAGAAACACTGACTCGTCGGAGTAAGCCTTGGGGGCAGACCACCCACCTCTGATCCTAAGCATTTCCATGATATCTCCAAAGGAGACATCCTCAGGGGGTGATCTTGGAGAGCCTTCCCCTTCATCCAAGTCCGTGTCCTCAGTTAAGGACTCAGTGGAGTCCATGTGCCTCCTCTTGCACTTGTGCTTGCGAGGCACTTCCTCGGGGGGGCTGTCCGAGGAGGTCTCGCCAGCAACATCCTGTTCCAATGGAACAACCTGGGACATTGAAGCAGGCTGTCCCTGAGGCCGGGTGATGGAAGCCTGGCCCAGCAGAGAGGGAGTGCAGGGTGGAGCCGAGACAAGGGCCAGGGGTCCGGATGCTCTCAACAGAGCCATCTCCACTACATCGAAGGCCGAGGGGGAACCGCTCTCCCTGGGCTCCAAGAGCCGGCTCCCACTCAGATCCGATGAAGGGATCGGAGCCGGCGCCGAGACCATCGGATCCGAAGGACCAGTGCACTCCGACCTGGACAGAGCCGAAGGCAGACTGAATCCCTCGGATCCGAAGCTCGGCCCACGGCTCCGAGAGGTCAGATCCGACAGACTCGAGGGCAGGGTCGGATCCGAAGTACCAAGTACTGTCTGCTCCGACGCTGCACGGCTCCGAACGCTCCAAACCTGGGTAGCGGGTCGGAGAAGGAGCAATTGGAGTGAAAAAGGTGGAGGCAAGAGCACTCCATCTGCAGCTGGGCCTGGATGAATCTTCGCATCATCCAGTCCAAGTCTGCATCTGACATGCTGAAAGTTGATCTCGACGAGGCCACCGAGGCAGGCCTGGAATGCCGCCTCGATGACCTCGATGGAGATCGGGCCTCCTCCTCCTCGGGCCCTGGGGAGAAGCAAGGAGATCGGAGCCGAGGAGGAGGAGACCTAGAGGCAGTGGAGGGAAAAGCCCACTTAGCTGGCGGGGCCGAAGCGGAGGCCTCGGCCCGCCACTTGTGGTGCTTCTCCCTCCTAGCCTCCCTGTCCTCCGGCTCTTTAGCGGGAGTTTGAGTCCCGACCGGAGGAAGGGAGGCAGGAGTGGCAATGACCACAGCCTGTGGTAGTGCCACTGGAGCAGCGGAGGCCAGAGCCGAGTCCGGGGGCAAAAGTTCCGCCAGGACCAGCTTCGACCACTGCTCTTTCAGTGCCCTGGGGTTGAACGCTGCACAAATGGTACAGCCTGAGATGAGGTGTTCAACCCTAAGGCACCGAACGCACCGAGTGTGGCCATCAGTCGGGGAGAGCTTGTGGCCACATTCGGTACATTTTGAAAAAATGGCTTTTGGGGCCTCAGCCCTACTTGAGAAAAAAAAGTGCTACACAAACACACAGGCCCCAAACACAAACACACACACACACACACACACACACACACACACACACACACTCACTCACTAACGACCAGCGAAGGGAGGGAAAAAGCTATGTAAAAAAATATAAAATACAGGGAACCTGACTCTTACACACTTTTTAAATTTAACTATAGAGGAAAGTTAAATAAAATCACACTTAACTAACAAATTCGCTAAGAGCTCAAAGGAATCCAGCCATCCACAAAGCACAAGGTTGGCAGGGGTTTATGGGTGAGGGGAGGAGCTAGGAGCTCGGATCCATTAGCTATGAAACAAGTTGCCGGCTCGGATCCAATATTGGATCCAAGACCCACAGGTTGCTGACAAATGAAGTCTCTACTTCAGATCAAAAAACTTTTTAAAAGTGCAGTCAGTCAAATAAGTACAATATGTGAAAAGAAAAGCTTTTAAATCACAATAAATGCTGGAAAATCTGCATTTAGGTGAAAAACAGTTAAGTACAGCAAGAAAGTACAGAAAACTGCTGATAATCGCTCCAAAGTCTCTCTTCTAAGCTAGAAGGCTTGTATTAGTTTAAGGCTTTCTAATGCTACCCAGTAGGTTAGTTACAGGAAAGATGGGAAACAAGCACAGATGTGGTCTTTTAAACCAGAAAGTTGAAAGAGATGGACAAACTGTCCAAGTAGTAATAAACTACAATTCCTGGCCAAGAACCTCTCCTCTCGTGGTAGAGAGGCTACCTAGTGCTTTCCACTCCCACTGATAAGCTAGAAGGCTTTCCTCAACACAGAAATATCGTTTCTATTTTAGCTAGTTTAAATTGAAAAGGGTTTCAATATATTAAGTGTTCTTCTGTTAACACAGGTCAGAGTGGCTTAGTGACAGCACTGTTACTCTATGCAGATGAAGAAAAAAATTCTCATAAGTACTTAATAGGCTACTGATCTAGGAGGATCATAAGCCGCCTAGCCTTACATTCCCCTTGGTAATTTCTAGCCATTATATTTTTCATATAAACTACCAGGAGATGGGCCAAACAAGGGTATGATTGAACATTTACATGTTCTCCCTATCCATGAGGGATGGGGGAGCAAAATGGGGAAGAATTTGTAGTTACCCAAACATTCATCCAAATTACATTTTAATAGATTAAATTAGATACTTTGTGGGAATTCAAAATGGCCACTGTTCTGTGAACACTGCTATCACCTAACTCTGATATACCCTGGATTAAAACAAACATAAGGTAATGTAGAATTAATATTACATAAATAACTGTAGATATTTACTGCTAATATCATCCAGCAAACGAAAGAGGAAGAAAAAGTGAAAACTAATATTTCTGAATAACAGCTTAAGCCATGTGCTACTAAGGTCCTGCATCTGACTACAACTTTAGTAAAACACTATACAGTAAGATGTCAGAAGAGGAAAATAATATGGAAACAACTAAGACCAAATTCTCAGTACTAGCCTCACATGAGAAAGATGTTTGTTTGTCTTTTCAGCTTTTCCCGGTTAGTGGTCACCACAGCAGAACTCCGGTCCGCTAAGGATTGGCAGTCGATTTTTATGGTGCTGAGTTGCCAGCCCGACGCCCAACCTTCAGCGAAGGCAAGTCCATTCACGCATGTCTTTCGAAGGGCACTTGACAATGGGAGGACATGCAGACTCCACACAGAAGGCACTCCAGTCGAGAATTGAACAGGAGAACCTCTTGCTGTGAGGTAACAACGCTACCACTGTATCACCGTGGATTAGCCTCACCTGAGAAAGATACAACTTCAAAAAGACAAAAAACAACTAAACAAACTGACAACTCTAAAACTACAAATAAATCCAAGAAAGACCAGCCAGCTAATCTGGAAAACATACAAACTGCCTTATTACCTATCCAGCAAGCAATAAAGGACTTATAATTACAATTTCAAACCATTGGTGACTCATTCAGTCAAATAATATCCAGAATGGAAAAATCTGAGTCTAAAATAATAGAAAATGAAATAAAAATAGACTCTATTTCTCAAAGAACTGATGCCCATGTCAAAGAAATACAAAACTTACAAGCAAAAATAACAGACCTAGAAGCAAGATCTCGAAGAAACAATATCATCATCAGACGAATGCCTGAAACTGTACTTCATAACAATCTAATACCAACAATCGAGCAAGTAATAAATTCCCTGCTAGAGGAACCTGAAGAAATACAGCAAATAACAATAAAGAGAGCACACAGAGCCCTGAGGGAAATGCAAACACCACTGAAACCAAGACCTGTCTATATTAAAATATTAAACTATCAAGATGTAAATAAAATCATACTGGTAGCAAAGAAAAAAGGCACATTCACCTGGAATAATAATAAAATTTCCTTTGCTCAAGATTTCCCAATACAAATAAGACAAGGAAGACAAAGTACATTTGTGTACACTTACCATAAATGTAGATGTTTGAGTGTATTCACTGTTGCAGTCATTACATTTGGGTTATCTCCTTGCAGGTAGCCCTCAATCAGCCTGATTAACAAAGTTTTTGGTCCTGCGTCGGTTGCTGTCTCCTTCTGTGACGTCAGCTCGTCAGGGGTATAAAACATGCAGCCGACATCATTACATCAGTTTTTCTTGCCCCAGATGTCAGGTGCCCCCCAATGGGAAGCAAGTAAATCTATAAATATACACTGTTATACCTCAAACAAAAATGCAAATACACCAAAAAGCTTTTAAGCATTGTAAAGGAGAGGAGGTATAGCCAAACGAAGTCAGGGGACTGGAGGGTGGGTAACCAGGTCTGCTACAGTGAATACACTCAAACATCTACATTTATGGTAAGTGTACAGAACTGTACCATGTTCTTCATGTTTCACTGTTGCAGTCATTACATTTGGGTAGATTCCCAAAGCTAAGGATGGGAGGAGAAATTTAGAAAGCATTAGGACCAGCTATAAGGCCCTGCAAAACCGCAGTAGCAAAGGCAGCTCTGGATTTAGAGAAAAATTAGCAAATGGTAATGCTTGGTGAAAGTATGTACAGAACTGCAGGTAGCAGCTTCTAGGATGTCCCTGGTAGGTACACCTCTGAGAAAGGCTGTAGAGGTAGATGCAGCCCTGGTTAAGTGTGATCTGATCCCCTGTGGGATAGGTTTTCCATGGTGCTTACAGCAGAAGTGAGTGCAATGGCCAATCCATTTGGAGATAGTTTGCTTTGAAATAGCCTTCCCCTTTGTCCCTGCAGCAAATGCCACCAGCAGTTGTTCAGATTTCCTTTGAGGTTTAGACCTGTCCAAGTAGAATCTAAGTTGTCTGTGCACATCTAAGGAGTGCAGTATCTGTTTCCCTTTGTTCTGTGGATTAGGAAAGAAGTTAGGCAAATGAATGGACTGATTAAAGGCCACACTGGATACCACCTTTGGCATGAAAGAGGGATTGGTCCTGAGGGACACCCTGTCCACATGAAAGATGAAAGGCTCCACTGCCATAAAGGTCTGTAATTCAGATACCCTTCTTGCTGAAGTGATGGCTAAAAGGGAAGCTGTTTTCCAAGAAAGGAATTTTAAATCTGCAGTAGCAGCTGGCTTGAAAGGAGAAAGGATGAGTTTCTCCAATACAAAGTTAAGGTCCCAGGCTGGAGTTGGAGCTCTCCTGGGTGGTCTTAAATTTCTGGCCCCTCTGAGGAACTGCTTGAGCAGTGGAAGAGAAAAGAGGGGAGGTTCCGTGTTATAATGAGCTGAAATGGCTGAGGTGTGAATTTTTTTTTTGAGGAAAAAAGACAGGCCCTTGTGAAGCATCTCATTTAAGTACTGTAAAATCTGAGGTAAATTGGTCACTGCTGTGCTCATCCCTTGAGAGTGGTTCCAGGCACAGAATCTTTTCCATTTCTCAGCTCTAAAATGACATCCATCACTGGTTTACTGACGGATGGTAAAAGAGAGCTTAGGTAATTAGGCAGGTTGCTAGGTTCAGTGTTTGAAGCTGAGGGTGCAGAATCTGGATCTCCTGCTGAGACAGCAGGGTAGGTGTCTGAGGCAGGTGCCATGGGGCCAACAGTGACACACTGTGCAGGAGGGGGTACCAGTGTTGCTGTAGCCAGGCTGGTGCAATCAAAATCATCCTTGGATGTTCCTCGTGCTATACTGCTGCAGTCATCACACTTGGGTTATCCTGTCGTCAGGCGGTCCCGCAGTCGGCCGAATCCCAAAGTCCTGGTCCGGCGTCGGTTGTCGTCGCCTCTTCCCTGACGTCAGTGCGACAGGGGTATAAAAGAGACAGCCGACGCCATTTTCTTCAGTCTTTCTTGCTGTGCGGTGCCCGAAGCAGAAGCAGTTCGCAAGTGCCAGTCAGCCAGTTCTGAAATTTTCGAATCGTGTTTCAGCCCGAAGTCTTCTCAAAAGCTAAGTACCCCGTTGGGGAAACTTTTCTTGCCTCAGACCGATGTCAGACAAAGTTAATAATTGTATTTCTTGTGGGAAGCAAATACCTCATAAGGATTTTTATTCTTATTGTATTCCTTGCCTAGGCCCAGACCACGACGTCTGTGGTTGTCGGTTTTGTGCTAGGTTTAACAAACGTACAATTAAGCATCTGGCAGAATTCTATATATAACCAAAAATACACTGAGGTATCACACAATAGCATCTTTATTACACAAAAAATAAGAACAGTGGTGAGTGCTTTCGCAAAACTAATTGCTTCATCAGACAAGAAAATAAAACACTCCATTGCTTATATACAGATGGAACCATTGACTCAATCACTGATGTCATAGGTTAATTAAGGCATTAAAGCTATATAAAACTTATAAATGTATAAATGTAGAAAAGGCTACATATAGAGAAAACTGCATATAAAAGACACATATAAAAAACTGCATGGCAGAATTCGCCCAGCATTATTTTGGCAGAAAATTTAACTATAGCATGCCGTCAGAGCAACCAACATCAGTAATGATTAAAAAATGCAAAGATAAGGACTGGCAGCTAAGACCAGATACCGAGGCCTCAGCAAGGCCTGACACCGGTTCTCCGGTTTTCAGCGAGGCGCCTTCGCAGCCCCTGACTACCGCAAATTCAGAAATTCCGACGGCCTCCCAAACCGAAGCAGTTGGGCCTCAGGAACCGGTTCCTCCTCACTCCTCAGACGCCAGCCCCGACGGGGATCCGGAATTTTTGGATAGGCCTTCGGTCTCTGAAGGTGTTTTCAAACTGACTACTATCTCTGCCAAGCCTTATGCTAAACTCAAAGCCTCCTTGAAAGTTAGAAACCCCCCCCCCCCACAGGCCCCTATGCCTAAAAAACAGATGCTTAAGATGGCTGAGGATTTAATTACCCTTATCAGAGGATCCCAACCCCCACCTGACAAAAGGCCTAGACTGGAGGAAGATTATCCTTCCTCTGACCAAGCATCCATTTCCTCAGGCAACTCTGACTACCAGGATTACTCCTTCCCTCCTTATGAAGACTTAGATGCTGAAGAGTCCATTCCCTCTGTCTCCCCCCTCTGAAGACTACTCTTTTGGGAAAACTTTACATACCATGAGGGAACATTTCCACTGGGAAGGCCAAGATTACTCTGACTCCAAGAAAAGACTCCGTGAGTTTCTTCTTCTTCCACAGCATAGACCTCTGGCAATTCCTCCAGTTTTAGACATTTTGGATGATGTTTTCTCTGAATCCAGTTTAAACCCAAATTCCTTACCTCCAGCACCAGCTAAACCAGACAGATACTATACAAAAGCCCTACTGCAGACCCCAAGACCATTTCCCAGGGTCCCAAAAGGGTTAAGGCCTCTACTGCTAAGAATCCACTTCCTTCTGAAAGAGATTCCAGAGCATTAGAAAGATGGGGAAAGAAAGTGTATACGTCTGCCACTTTGGCCATGAGGGCATTAAACTGCCAATTCCACATGCTGAAATACCAAAAGTATTTGATTACACAGTTAAAGCTGAAACTGATCCCTCAGACAGATCAACTTGATTTTAAAGAGATGCAGAATTTACTGCATGCACCAGAACAGGTGGGAAAGCATACCTTACAGCATGGTTTTGATTCATTGGAAGCCTCATGTAGAGCAGCTGTCACAGGGTCTGTAATACGTAGGCATGATTGGCTTAAAGAACAAGCCTTACCAGAACATGTCAAAGCAAAGTTATTGGATGCTCCATTACAGAAAGATGTGTTATTTGGTGTCAAAGCAGAGGAAGTTTTAAAGAAAATGGAAGAAAAGGCAAAATCTATGCAAACAGTTAAAGATTTTTTACAGGTACAACCTCCTAGTTTCAGCAGAAACTGGCCATCAAAAAACTGGTCCTTTCCTACATCAGACAGACCCCAAAGAGGTAGGTACAGGCGCCCAAGGGGCAGAGGCCAGCCACAAGGTTCTTTCAGGCCTAGACAATGGCATACAACAACTCAAAGAGGTGGAGACGAAAGATCTCAACCCTTCAGGAAACAAACACAATGACTTCCCTCTTCGCCTGCCAAGCGAAATTGCCCTGGCAGCACCTTTGGGAGGAAAACTCGCTCTTTTTCCACAAAATTGGCGCATCATAACAAAGGACAAATGGATTCTGGACATTATTACCCGAGGCTACAGATTTCATTTCCACACTTTACCACGGATGAGAGGCATGCCAAATCTGCCTCCAAACCAATGGGCAGAGGCTCAAACGCAAATTTCAGCTCTCATGGATATGAAAGCAATTCAAAAGGTACCTACAAAGGAGCAAGGTCAAGGTTTTTACTCAAGACTGTTTCTAGGCCCATCTTAGACCTCTCAATTCTGAACACATACATGGAGGTACCCAAATTCAAAATGCTCACACTGCAGCAGCTCCTTCCCATGCTGGGCAAGGAGTCTTGGCTGGTAACGTTGGACCTCAAAGAGGCATACCTGCATGTCCCCATCAGACAAGATTGCAGAAGATACCTCAGATTTCTGGCAGGTACAACACATTATCAATTCTCTGCATTGCCCTTTGGCTTATCTACTGCGCCCAGAGTATTTACGAAATGCCTGGCATCAGTAATTGCATATTGCAGACAACGAGGAATACAAATTTATCCATATCTGGACGACTGTCTGATCCAAGTGGACAGCAAGGACATTCTATTACAGCATCTGGCTTTTGTAACACAGCTGCTCAGTTGCCTAGGGTACACAGTAAACAAAAAGAAGTCAAAACTAATACCCTCGCAACAGATAATATTCCTGGGTGCCAGCTTAAATACAACGGCCCAGATGGCTTACCTCACGCCAGACAAACAAAAACAATTGACTCAATACTTCAAAAAGATAGCAACTTTTACCCAGCTCACTTGCAAGGAAAATCCTGCAGGCATTGGGGTTCATGGCATCATGCATTCAACTAATCCCATATGCAAAGCTGCATATGAGAAAACTACAATGGTACCTGAAAAGTGTATGGTCTCAACACAGGCACAGCCTCGAAACAAGTATACCTATCATTCCCTGCCTTCAAAAAGAGTTCCTATGGTGGGCTCAAGCATGTCAAATAAACAAGGGTCTTCCTTTTGTCTTACCTCCAGCAAACCAAACCATGACAACAGATTCTTCAGACTACGTCTGGGGAGCACACATGGCAGGACAGTACATACAGGGCAAATGGTCTGCAAAACAACTGCATCTTCACATCAACCAAAAGGAGATGCTAGCTCTGCAAAATGCACTGATAGCCTTCAAGGACCTCTTGCATCCAGGACAACTTCTAATAAAGACAAACACCACAGTTATGTGGTACATAAACAAACAGGGAGGAACACACTCCTACCCTTTATGCAGACAGGCCATGACTTTATGGAACACAGCATTGACCTACCAAGTACAACTAACAAGCACAATTCCTGCCAGGAAAGGAAAACATATTGGCAGACTAATTAAGCAGAAATATGGCAGACCCTCACGAGTGGAGCCTACACCCACAAGTATTTTCAATAACTCAAAGATGGGGATGTCCAGACATAGATCTATTTGCCTCCCCCCAAGAATTGCCAATTACAAAAATTCTGCACAAGGACTTATCACTCCCTAGCCTGGAAAGTGGACGCTCTATCATTCAGTTGGACAATGCTGACAGTCTATGCCTTCCCTCCACTACCTCTATTGACCAAGGTATTATTGAAGGTCAGATAAGAGAGACCACAAATGATCCTCATTGCTCCAGACTGGCCACGCCAACACTGGTACCCATTACTAAGGAACTTGACTCACAGCCGTCAATGGATCTTGCCTCAACTCCCACTATTGTTGACTCAGAAAAACTCTCAAACCCGTCACAGCCAGCTCAGAACTTTAAATTTAGCTGCATGGAGAATTCCTTAAATTATCAATCAACACTTCTCTCAAAGGACGTCCTGAATGTCATTTTGGAGGCCAGGAGGCCCAGCACCAGGAAGACTTACTCAGACAAATGGAAAAGTTTTTGTGCATGGCACCAGGCTAAAGGTCAAAATCCCTGGATACCAAACATTCCTTACATACTGCAATACCTAACTGAGATGCTACACAAAGGCCTTTCCTTCTCCTCCATTAAGATCCATGCTTCAGCCATTTCAGCTCAATATAATACGGATCCTCCAATTTTCTCACACCCTTTACTTAGGCAGTTTCTCAGAGGGGCTAAGAATTTAAGACCCCCCAGAAAACCACCAACACCAACTTGGGACCTGAACTTCGTTTTAGAAAAGTTAACACTGCTTCCTTTCGAACCAGCCTTCTCAGCAGAACTACAATACTTGTCCTGGAAAACAGCCTTGTTACTGGCTATTACCTCAGCACGCAGGGTCTCAGAACTACAGGCACTTATGGCAGTGGAACCTTTCATCATTTTCCATCAGGACAGAGTCTCTTTACGAACTAACCCTACCTTTATGCCCAAGGTAGTATCCAGTTTGGCTTTGAATCAGACCATTCATTTACCCACCTTTTATCCTAACCCACAGAATAAAGGAGAAGGGCTCCTTCACTCTTTGGACATTCCCAGACAGCTACGTTACTATTTAGATAAGACAAAGATTTTCAGAAAAACTGACCAACTCTTCGTATCATATGCTCCAGGTTCACAAGGAAAGGCTATTTCAAAACAGACCATCTCCAAATGGATAGCACATTGCATCCACTTTTGCTACTCGCACCATGGGAAGGCAGTGCCTGTCAATATTAGATCCCATTCTACCAGGGCTACTGCAACCTCATCAGCCTTTCTCAGAGGGGTTCCAACCAAAGACATTCTGGAGGCAGCTACTTGGAGTTCAGTGCACACCTTTACCAAGCACTACCACCTTCCATTATACTCAAAATCCAGAGCTGGTTTTGCCACTGCAGTTCTGCAGGGCATCCTAGCATCACCTAACCCAGTTTAGTACCAGCCACCCTTCCATAGCTTTGGGATTCTACCCAAGTGTGATGACTGCAGCAATATAGCACAATGAACATAGTACAGTTTTGTACCTACCATAAATGTAGATGTTCGAGTGGTTATACTGCTGCAGTCCAGGTTACCCTCCCTCCATCCCCTCTACATACCAAGGTGTTAGTTACAACTCCATGTACATCAATCAATTGGATGCATGTCTATAAGGTGTATTTGCTAACAGCTAGTATTATTTATCTACTAAGGTATTGTTGCATAGCTATTGTATTGTCTTCCTAGTTGGGGGCACCTGACATCTGGGGCAAGAAAAACTGAAGAAAATGGTGTCGGCTGTCTCTTTTATACCCCCTGTCACACTGACGTCAGGGAAGAGGCGACGACAACCGACGCCGGACCAGGACTTTGGGATTCGGCCGACTGCGGGACCACCTGACGACAGGATAACCCAAGTGTGATGACTGCAGCAGTATAACCACTTGAACATCTACATTTATGGTAGGTACAAAACTGTACTTTTGTCTTATTTGATCTTTAGTAGTACATTGGAGAGCAGAGGCAGAAGAGGAAAGGCATAAACTGATAGGTTTTTCCAGCTGAAGGACAGAGCATCCACTTTCCAAGCTTCTCTGTGGGGAGTCCTTGCACAATTTTTTTTCCAATTGATAGCTCTGGGGGTGGCAAACAGGTCTATATTTGGGCAGGTTTATATTTGGGCTCTCCCATTTGCTTGTTAACATGTTGAAAGTCCTTGGTTCCAGTTTCCACTCATGTGGGTCCATGAGGGTTCTGCTTAGTCTATCTGCCAGTGTAGTTTTCCTGGCAGGAATTGAGCTTGTAGATGTACTTGGTAGCTCAAGGCTGTGTTCCACAATGCCATGGCTAGTCTGCAGAGGGGGTAAGAATGTGTACCCCCCTGCTTATGTACCACATAACAGTGGTGTTGTCCGTCTTTACCATTAATTGTCCTGGAAGAATGTGATCCTTGAAGGCTGTCAGAGCATTCTATACAGCTAACATTTCTTTATGATTGATGTGAAGGTGCATTTGAATTGGGTTCCATTTGCCCTGAATGCACTTACTGCCAGGTGTGCCCCCCAATACATAGTCTGATGTGTCTGTTAGGGTTTGGGCGGGGGTAGTGTGAATGGTAGTCCCTTGTTTTGGTGGCAGGCCTCTGCCCACCAAAGGAACTCTAGATGTAGAAAAGGAATGATAGGAATCATTGCTTCTAGATCCTGAGAATGTTGACACCATAGGCTTTTTAGATACCATTGTAGTTTCCTCATATGCAGTCTTGCATATGAAATTAGAAGAATGCAGGAGGCCATGAACCCCAAGGCTTGTAGTATTTGCCTTGCAGGTAGCACCCACTTGTTTGAAGTAGGTTGTCAAGTGAATTTGTTTCTCTGGCATGAGGAAAGCCATCTGGGAAGTTGTATTCAAGCTTGCTCCTAGGAATATAATTTGTTGACAGGGTACCAGGTGTGATTTCTTTTCATTTATGGTATAGCCTAGACAAGTTAGCACCCTCTGTACAAAACGCAGATGATTCAAATGTATGTCCAGGTTTTCTGCCTGAATTAGACAATCATCCAGGTATTGGTATATTTGAATATTTCTTTGCCTGCAAAATGCAATGACTGGAGCTAGGCGCTTTGTGAATACCCTGGGCGCAGTAGATAAGCCAAAGGGCAATGCAGAGAACTCTTAGTGCATTTAGCCTGCTTTGAAGCGTAGGTACCTTCTGCAAGATTCCCTGATTGGGATGTGCAGGTATGCTTCCTTTAAATTTAGTTTTGCCAACTAGGGATCTTTGCTTAGCTTAGGAAGCAACTGGTGAAGAGTCAGCATCTTGAATTTTGGAATCACCAAAAAGGTGTATAAAAAGGTGTAGGCAGGTCCAGGATAGGACACCATGAATTGTCTTTTCTGGGTACCAGGAAAAATCTGGAGTAGAATCCTTGTCCCTTTTTCTCTTCTGGTACCAACTGAATAGCCCCTATGCTTAAGAGAGAGAGTACTTGCTTTTGGGCCTCTGCCCACTGCTTTGGAGGTAGATCTGGTTGGTGACGTGTGGAAGTGAAATCTGTATCCTTGGGACACTATATGTAAAACTCATTTGTCCTGGGTAATGAGTCCCCAGTTCTTTGCATGAAGTGCAATATTTCCCCCCTTCAGTTGAGAAGTGCTTGGAAGTTTTAAAAAGAAGTCATTAAGGCAGTTTACCATAGGGGGATTTTATAACTCCCAAATTTGGAAGTGGAGGCCCTCCACTGCTTAGTCCTGTGCGTCCCCTGGGACTGAAACTTGGGTGCTCTGCTGGATCTGGGTTTGGACTGAGAAGGTTTGGAAGAGGCAGGAAAGGACCAATTCTTGGAAGGCCAATGCCTACTAAATCTTGGAGGTTGTACTTTTATAAGGTCTTTAATAGTTTGTATAGATTTAGATTTTTCCTCCATCTTTTTAAGAACTTCTTCTGCCTTGTTGCCAAACAGGTGGCCCTGATTTAAGGGAGCATCCAGTAATTTCACCTTAACTTGATCTGGCAAGCATTGCTCCTTAAGCCAAGCATGCCTTCTATGTACAGACCTAGTTACCGCAACCCTGCAAGATGCCTCTAGTGAATCAAAACCACACTACAATGTATGTTTACCAACTTGTTCAGCAGAATGCATAAAATCCTGTAAATCCTTATTTTCAGCATAATCAGGAGTCAACATCATTTTCTGTTTAAGCAATCCAATAATATGCAGCTGATACTTTAACATATGAAACTGGCAATTCAAGGTCCTAATGGCCAAAACTGCATAAGTGTATACCTTCTTACCCCATCTGTCCAGTGCCCTGGAGTCTCTATCAAAGGGGGTAGGATTTTTGGCAGTAGTAGCTTTAATGCCCTTGGGTCCCTGTGAAATGGTTTCAGGATCTGCAGTAGGATTTTTGAAAAGGAACTTGTGAGAGTCAGGAACCCTGTAATATCTATCAGGTTTTCTGGAAGCAGGAGGTAAAGATTCAGGGGAAATGCTGGATTCTGAAAAGGCATCATCAACAATGTCCAGTACAGGAGGTATAGCTAAAGGCCTGTGCTGGGGCAGGACTAAGAAGTTCCTAAGCCTCTTTTTAGAATCAAAGAAATCCTGACTTTCCCAATGAAAAAGCTCCCTGAGAGTATACAAGGTTTCACCAAAAGAGGAATCCTCTGGGGGGACAGAGGGAATAGAGTCCTCAGCATCAGAATTCTCATAGGTAGATAAGGGTAAATCCTGATCATCAGAGGAAACACATTTCAGAATCCTGGTCAGAAGTATCATAAGCAAACTCAGTCCTAGGTGCCTTAGAGGGGGAAGGTTGGCTTCCCCTGATTAAAGTAATAAGGTCTTCAGTCATTCTTATCATTTGTTCTTTAGGCATAGAGGCCTGGTCATGTGGTCTGGGCGTCAGTTTTCTAGGCATGGTTTGAGTTTTAGGCCTTGAAGATGGCACCAGTTTAATATGCAAATCAGTAGGCCTGAATACACCCTCAGAAGCCAGGCCTGCACAGCAGCTCTGGACCCATCCAAGGTAGAGACATCCACAGGTTCCACAGCTGAAGCATCTCACAGCATACCGGACTCTAAATGGGTCTCAGTAGAGGCCTGCGAATCTGAAGTAGTGGGTATCAGGGGCTGCGAAAGCACCTCACTGAGTACCGGTGAACTGGGCGGCCTGCCTCTGTCTTTATCTTTGCGTTTCTTTGGAATGTCGGATGGCTTACCGAAGACATATCAGGATAATTGAACAGAGCACCAAAAAATTTAGAAGCACAAATATACCGACAACAGATAGTTCGTGGTTTAAATAAGGCACAAAACTGACAGTGAGGTACGTCGTGGTCAGGACCTAGGCAAAGGAATACAGTACGAATGAAAATCTTTGATATTTGCTTTCCACAAGAAATGCAATTAACTTTTACTGACATCGGTTTAGAGCAAGAAAAAGTTTCCCCAATGGGGTACTTAGCTTTTAGTTGAAGACTTCGATTCTAAAACTTGAAAACAAAAATTTCAGTAGTTGGCCAACCGGCACTTGCAAACTGCTTCTGCTTCCAGCACCGCACAGCAAGAAAGACTGGTGTAATGACGCTGGCTGCATGTTTTATACCCCTGATGACTTGACATCACAGAAGAAGAGACCACAACCAACGCAGGACCCAAGACTTTGTTAATCAGGCCAACTGAGGGCTACCTGCAAGCAGATGACCCAAATGTAATGAGTGCAACAGTGAAACACGAAGAACATCTACTATCTCCATACTGCCGGTTCCTAATAGAAAAAAAAAAATCAAATTCCAGATGAAATATCCAAATCAGTTAATCTTCTACATCAAAGAGGTTAAATACATGGTCGCTAACCCCAAAGAGGCAAAAAAGACATTCCTGGCCGTTTTCAAGCAAATTTCAAATAAGCAGAAATTAGCAGAAAGAAATGGATAAGTCAAATCATCATCATAGCTTCAGAGGGGAAAACAAACAGTGCTGGGGCAGCCATAATAATTAAAAAACAATTTAAGGAAAATATACTTAAAACCAAAGCTGACAAAGAGGGAAGATGGTGTTACGTAACGTTTACTAGTCCTACAATACCAAAACCTATAATGGTACTTGATGTTTACGCACCCTGTAATAACCAACAACACGTCATTATACCCAACTTTAAACCAATTTAAAGATCACTACCTAGTGATTGGAGGTGACTGGAACACATGTCAAAACCCAGAAAAGGATAAATCTAATCTGACCAAATCACATAATAAACAAGCCACATTACCCCTTAATGAACTCAAACAAGATTTCAAACTATATGACCCTTTTAAATATGGGAACAGTGAAGATAAAACAGGGAAATTCACATTCTATTCGCAATGCCACAAAATGTGGTCAAGGATAGATGACTTCTTAATCTCTGACATATTCATCAACATGGACCCAACAATAACTATACATACCAGGTTCTTTTCAGATCACTCCAAAATCACACTGAACATTAACTGGGACAAAAAGATATATTTAGAGAATAGGGGTCATAATTGGTCATTAAACCCTAAGTTACTTTCCAAAATGGATGCAATAAAAGAAACAGAAGCAATACTAAAAATAGCTCTTACAAATATCACTAACTCCCAAGTACCAACTGACATAAAATGGGCTGCAACCAAAGCACAAATTAGAGGATTGTTTATCAAAAAAGTAGCATACTATAAAAAAAATACAACTGAAAGGGAAAATAGAGCATCTTGAAAAAGAACTAATAAATAACCCCAAGAACCAAACAGAAGCAGAACTTTTAAAACTGCAAAGGGATCTATATATGTTAGAAACCAGGAACCTATCTTTTTATGAAGTCAGAATGTTAGCCACTTACGCAGAAAAAGCTCAAATACCATCTAGAGCTCTGGCCAGAATTATCTCCCAACACAAAATGCCTCCAATATATCAGAAATAAACTACAGAGACAAAAACTACACAAAAAATGAAGACATTAAAACATTTGAACAAATATTCTCAAATATATGGAGCACAAATACTAAAAACTTCAAAGGAAGATAGAACTCTTTTCCTTCAAAAACTGAAATTCGCTAAACTAAATTTAGACCAAAAAAAAGAACTAAACTGATATCAATCAGTGAAATTATTACAACAATCAAACACTTAAAGTGCATAAGGCTCCGGGTCCGGATGGACTCGCATCAGAATTTTACAAAGCTTTTTCTCCCTTGATCGCCAAAGTACTATACTATACACTGAATTACATAAACTATAAAATAAAAGATATCCACTTTAATGCCTCTAAAACTGTCTTTATATTAAAAGAACACACATACCCCAAAAACCCCGACAGCTACAGACCCATCTCCCTCTTAAATATAGATACTAAAATATTTACCTCTATACTTGCAAACAGAATGAAAAATCTGATAGAGAAAATCATCTCCCCGGAACAATCCAGTTTTACGCCACATAGACTAGTGACAATACATTAACATTAGATGCACTAATATCCTACACTAACCAATATAATATCAACATCTACACAATGGTAGTGGATGCCCACAAGGCATTTGATAGGGTTAACCTAGAATTGTTACTGCAAACACTCCATACCCAATAACGTCATTCAGATCATCCAAACTCTCTATAGCAACCCATAAACATCTCTATATATAAATAAAACTTGGTCAAATAGGATTCTAATAAAAAAATGGAACAAGACAAGGATGCCCATTATCACCCTTCCTGTTTAACCTCTACCTAGAACCACTGTTTCTATACATTAAACAAAACACATACCACAATCCTCTATCAACACAGAACTTCAAAATATACCTCACTGTATTTGCAGATAATCTGAACATATACTGCACTACACCGAATTCAGATATAAATAAAATAATAGCTGCAATTGAACATTTCTCGACTATGTCTAACTACAAACTAAACCTCAATAAAACTAATATTTTCCCTAAAACACCCAAACTCATCTCACTAATACCATTGTTAAACACAATGAAAATAAAAGAAGAAACTAAATACCTGGGAATCACCTTTTTCCAGAATAACAAAGACTTCTACCAACACAATGTAAACCTTAAATGGCAAAACATAATTCAAGACTGTAAAAGATGGAACAACCTAAAACTACCATTCTTGGCCAAAGTATCAGTAATCAAAATTAACATTTTACCTACGCTAAATGTATATATTCATGACATCACAGACAATAATACATAGTAAATTCTTCAAACAAATTCATACCTTCCTAGCAAAATTTATATGGGAACCCCCAAAAAAACAATCTCCTATCCAAATTAACACTCCCCAAAAACAAAGGATGACTAAATTTACCAGATTTTAAAATGTACTACTTGATCATTAACACTAACAAAATATTAAGAACAGCTGAACATAACCAGTCAATGGAAAATTGGTCTCCTCTTTGGGTGACAATCTATTATAGATATATTAAAGCTCTAGGTTTCAATCCCAAAGCACTTCCATTCCTGAATCAGAAAGAAATACAAACTTATAACATTATAGAGCCCTTAAAACATTCTATCAACTTAGTGCAAAAACTCTTTCAATTCTTGAACCTTGGACAAGCCATGACAATACTGCAACTCCTTCATAAAAACCCAAACTTAAAAATAAACAATAAGATGCTGGACTTAGTCCCTTTTCCCAGACAGAAAGATAAAACAATCCAAGATATTTATCCTTACCTTAACTGCTCAATACAAGAAATGAGGACCAACTTAAACCTCCCTAAATCACAAATAATAATCCTAAAACAAATCAAAGAACTGTGTTCTAGTTACCTCCAAAATGCTACTATGACCAATAATGACATAGAAACGTGTAGCAGGTTTTGGAAAACTATTATCACAACAAAGAAAACTATTACTAATTCATATAAAATTATAAATTAAATCAAATACCAGAAATACCTCATCTTCTCTAACTACTGGAGAAAAATTAAACCATCCATAGATGATCAGCAAATAAGCCAGGCAATCAAACACTGAAGATTATACCCCTTGAAAAGTTAGCATACACTCTGCTCATGATCAATAATAATGCATATTTTACATCTGCAATCTTACACAAATTTAAACACATCAAAATCGCCTTTCTGCCCACACTATAAGGACCAGATAGCCGACTTAATCCATGTATTTTGGAGCTGTAAATGTGTCTATAAACTCTGGAACTCTCTCAAGGTACAATTACAAAAAATGGGTTATCGAACATCAACATCATCTTGGGAATTCACTCTATTACACATTTTCCCACCCAACATGCCAAGAAAACGAACAAATACACTTTTAACAGTCTTCCTACAAATGAAACTGTATATAGCTTTTAAATGGCTAGGTACAATAAATATCTCTTGTGAGGGTTTTAAACAAGTTGCTGTACAACACCTTTTAACTCATAAAATAGTAATAGATAAAAGAAACAAAAACATGAAATCCAGAGAAATTTGGGAACAAGCCTTTAATATCATATTAGCATAATTCATCACATAGCAACTTAGAAATACACTCTAATGGAACCGAAGAACACATACAAGTTCAGATATTAAATAATAACTTGGATATTACGAATGTATATACTATCTGTATACCTGTGGAATTAACAGTGAAAGCATCTATGTACATAGTGCAACTAGATATGTTGTACAACCTATATCCTGTGGTATTGACATCAATGTATAACATATATATACGGTCATGTTGTAAAATGGTTTTTATCTGTGACATTTATTGTAAAAGGAAAAAGAAAAATTAAAAAAAAAAAATAGATACTTTGCTTTATGTGGAATGGAATATGGTTCCATACAAACCTATTTCTCCAACAAGTTCTATTTTGCAAAAAAAAGATTGAGGATTGAGATCCCTTGAGTGAGTGTTTATGACACCACTGAAACTGCAAGTGGTTAACAGGTGTAGCAGAATAGGGTCTGTTGAAGCTCTATATGCAAGACAAAGGTTGCTTTTCATTAGCCTGGATGATTTTGAAGAGAGGGATAAAGCTTTAAGACAGCTTGCAAAGTTTTACAATTTAGAACCTTGATTTTTTTAATGAGAAAGCATTGTGATCATTCTACTTCTGACAAATATTTAGGCAGGTACGTACAGAAAGGGGGCATTATACTTAGTGATTGTCCTAATGATTGTGGAGTATAGTACAATGGAACAATTACATTCCTGGATCTGGATGCAATATGTTTAGATATAAGCTGTGCAATGAAAAAACTTCCTTACAACTTTGGATACATGGCAATCAAAGGACAGTTTGTTGTTGACATAGGTTCCCAGAGCCCTAACTACAGGATCAATTTCCAGGGGTATGTTGTCAGAGTGGTAGCTATAAGGGGAGCCATGCTTGCCAAAGGATGCAATTATACACATCCTGGCATTAATTTTAGTCTATGGTTTTGACACCAGGTATTTGGGACAGGCCCTCTTGGAGGATCTTGGTCTCCTCAAGGAAGTTTATGATGGCACCACATTTGCAGTTATTTTGCAAACTTGGTCAGCTACAAACCATTAACATTAGCTTTGACTCCAAGAAGTAAATGCCAAAAAGGTATGGCCCAAGGACCCACATATTCCCATGCAACAGTACAACATATGCCCTTCCTCACCCACTGAATAGCCAGCTGCTCACAGTTAGGACACAAGAATTCAGGATAGATGAGTCTACCTCCACAAAAAGACCAGGCAATAGCAGAGTTCCCCAGGACTCAATGAGGGCACTCCTGTTTGGTATCTCCTCTGAAGTCAAGGCTAATGTCAAAGGTCTCTGGCTGACCAACTTTGTACATGACTGCAAACTAGGCAGAATCACAGAATCCACCAACGACACAAACATCCTCCAAGAAGACCTGACATAGACTAATAACTAGTGTTAGTCACATTCTAAAACTCAGTCCCATAAAATGCATTGTAGTATCTTTTGGAAAAAACAGCCACTTGAAAATTACTGCAGTGGTAATACACCCCTGAAAAATTACCCTGTTGTCAGAGATTTGGGAAAACATATAGACAGTGACTTGATCTTTTCCTAACTACATTAGACACATCATAGTCGGTCATTGTATGTTGTGCAAGTTCTAAGCAATGGCATGATATTTGGGTGCAAAGATATGTAACATTGTTCTATGTCCTCATTATTCCAGTCACTGAGTACAGTACCCCCTTCTGTATGTACCTGATCAGGCATATGCAGCAACTGGTGTGTCCACAGTGATTCCTTACAAAAAAAAGAATACACGGTGTAGACATGTCCCGCATGGACCACCCCAAAACCTTACCCTTGTATTCTGTCTACTACAGACTGCCGAGAGGTGATCTATGCCTGACCTTCAAAGCATCCTATGATCTAGCCCTTCTGGACCTGTTGCACATTTGCAAAGCAAATTATATTTAGATACAACTGATCTAGAGATCTAAACCTTATCTGCAGTATAAATAAAACATATTGGAGGGATAGCTATGTGTCTCGGAGACTACTACTTCTCTGGTACAGGCTTCCCATTCATTTGAAGCAGAGTTCCTCCCTGCACATTTTCAAGCACAACTTGGATCAGCAGATGGGGAATCCTAAATTTACCCCTGTTCTGCCACCTACATCCCTATCAGAAATAGGAAGTTTGTAAATGCAATAAAATGTGTGGTATTAGAACCTGTCAAATATATTTAGGAAGCATAGCTAAGCTCAAAAAGGACATTTACTGTCATAAGCCTAGTAATTACCCATGAACCTATAATGGACACTTGTTTCCAGATTTTTAACATATCTCATGTTACATTTCGCCTTAGATGTTTCTTATAGGTTCATAGGTAGGTACTAGGTGATCGGCCCAAGGGCCTAAGTAAGCCTAGCCAACAAGGTTCCCTGGCTTATGCCACCCAAGAAAGTTGTTTTCCTGTGCACCTATCGAGCAGAGCCACAGAAGTGATCCCCGGGGTGTATTTCCTATTGCCCATCCACTTATCAAGACTTTTCTTGAAGAGTGATAATGAGGAACTTTGCTTGACATAGATGGGTAGCTTGTTCCAGAGTATGGGAAGTCTCTGGGACAGGAATCTATCCCTCCAGCATGTCCTGTTTATTGTGGTGACAAGGTTTAGGTCCCTAGAATGTGTAGCTCGGAGGGATTGGGATTTCTTTACATGTAGCATGTCCAACAGCTCTGGGTTTGACATAGCTTTAGGCAGAGATCACTTCAGAGTAGGTGATATGCTATGGAGTAAAGCTGGGGTTTTTTGAGATGGTCAGTGTAGGGCATCTGCTTGAAGCCAGTAATCCACGTTGTGAGGTACTTCTGTGCCCTTTCCAGCTGCTGCAAATGTTTTCTGAGGTACATTCCAAAAGGGGAGTTGTACTCTGTAATGGGTCTAATAAGAGTCGAGTAGAGGGGCACAATTACCTCTTTTTTCCTAGCTGAGAACCCTTTTGTGATGAAGTGTGCTACATACAAGGATTTCCTGACTACTGCAGCGATGTGATTATCAAATGAGAGACTACTGTCCACCTGGGTCACCAGGTCTCATCACATATTCGGTGTTAAGTAGACTGCCGCCTATGTGGTAGTTTATGGGTACAGAGTTATCACCAAAGGGGATGACAGTGCACTTTTTGGCACTGAACTTGAGGCCATGGCTCTGACACCAGGCATCTGTCTCAGTGAGGCCCTTCTGTAATATGTCCACATAATTTGGGGACTCAAATATGGCTCCTAGTTTGCAGTCATCTGTGAACTTCATTAGCCAAAGGCCTTCTGTGTTTGTTATCTACTTCTCTGAAGTACAGGCTAACAGGAGAGGTCCCAGGACTGAACCCTGTGGTACTCCACTTGTCACTGGTTTGAAGTCAGATTTGGAGTCTGCAACTTTTACAGTGTGGATTCTGTCAGTGAACCAATTGGCAGCCCATTTGTGACGTAGGGATTTATACCTAGTTTAATTAAATTCCAGAATGGGGGATGATGTTGAAAGCCTTGGCGAGGCCAAGATAGGCTGCATGAACCACTTTACCCTCATCTGCAGCTTTGGTGACTGCCTCAAAGAAGTCGATCAGGTTCAGGAGGCATGATCTGCCTTTCACAAACCCGAACTGGGTGGGGTCCAGAGTTTGGAGGTTACCAATGTCTTTATTTATGAGTTCCATGTTGATACGTTCCATGGCTTTACAGACCAGGCTCATCAGGCTAATAGGGTGATAGCTCCTGGGGTCAGTGGTGGCTCCCCCTTTGTGGAGCGGAATAATTGTTGCTGTGTGCCATTAAGTGGGCACAAAACCGGATATGAGACTATGACTGAACATGGTGATTAGGTGGGGATCCAGTTAGTTCTGAAGTTCATGTAAAATGCAGCCTGGGATGTCCGGTCCCATGGATGCTGTGATGTTAATCGTGTTTCACTGTTGCAGTCATTACACTTGGATTATCCTGCTGGCAGGTGACCCGCAGTCAGCCCGAGTTCCAAAGTCTTGGTCCGGCGTCGGTTGCTGTCGCCTCTTCCCTGACGTCAGTGTGCCAGGGGTATAAAAGTTGCAACCAAAGCCATTTTCTTCAGTCTTTCTTGCCGCGCGGTGCCCAAAGCAAAAGCAGTTCGCAAGTGCCTGTCGGCCGACTCCTGAGATTTTCAAAATTTAATTTCAGAACCGAAGTCTTCAATAAAGCTAAGTACCCCATTGGGGAAACTTTTTCTTGCTCCAGACAGATGTCAGTAAAAGTTAATAATTGTATTTCTTGTGGGAAGCAAATACCTCATGAGGACTTTCACTCTTACAGTATTCCTTGCCTAGGCCCTGACCACAATGTTACTAGTTGTTGGTTTTGTGCTAGATTCAATAAACAAACTATTAAACATCAGTTTGATTTTGCCCTACATTACTTTGGCCGAAGGTTTAATTACATAATGCC
This sequence comes from Protopterus annectens, assembly GCF_019279795.1. Classification (NCBI taxonomy): domain Eukaryota; kingdom Metazoa; phylum Chordata; order Ceratodontiformes; family Protopteridae; genus Protopterus; species Protopterus annectens. The sequence goes on from NC_056743.1 coordinate 95,809,323, forward strand.
GTCAGAACAACCGACGACCGCAATTTTTAATAAACGCAAAGACAAAGAAAAGGACAAGCATCCGAGGTCCAAAACCGATGACAAAGCCTCTTCTAGGCCAGTCACCCGTTCTCAGTGAGGCGCTTTCACAGCCCCTGACACCGGCTACCTCAGAGCCACAGGCCATAACCAACAGCCACGTGGAGACACCTAGGCCTGTGGAAACTCAAGGTATTGGCCCTACAGAAACTATACCCTCAGATGGGTCTGGAGCTGCTGAGCAGGCATCGGCTTCTGAGGGTGTTTTCAAACCTTCACAGCTTACAATTAAGCCCACTACAGCAGTAAAGGCAAAGTCAAAAACACTATTAAAGACAAGGAAACAAGTACAGCATTCTTCTGAACAGTCTTCCATGCCAAAGAAACAGATGCTCAAGATGGCCGAAGACCTAATTACCTTAATCAGGGGTTCCCATCCCCCACCTGACAAAAGGCCTAGGCAGGACACTGATTATGACTCCTCTGACCAGGTTTCCATTTCCTCTGATTCCTCTTCTGATCAGGGATATTCTCTCCCTCCCTATGAGGTCTCTGATGCAGAAGAGTCCATACCTTCAGCCTCTCCGTCTGAGGATTATTCTTTTGGGGAAACTCTGCACACCATGAGGGAGCATTTCCATTGGGAGAGCCAGGATTATTCTGAATCCAAGAAAAGGCTCAAAGACTTCCTTTTATTGCCTCAGCACAGTCCCCTGGTTATCTCCCCTGTGCTTCATATTGTTGATGATGTTTTTTCCGAATCTAGTCTGTCTCCTGATTCTTTAACACCTGCACCAGTCAAGCCAGATAGGTACTACAGAGTCCCTGACTCTCATATATTTCTTTACAAAAACCCTGCTGCAGACCCAGAAACAATTTCCCAGGGTCCTAAAGGGGTTAAGGCTTCTACTGCTAAAAATCCTGTCCCCTTGGATAGGGATTCTAGAGTTCTGGACAGATGGGGGAAAAAGTTTACACTTCTGCTACTTTAGCTGTAAGAGCTTTAAACTGTCAGTTTTACATGCTTAAATACCAACAGTACCTCATGTCTTTGTTAAAGCAGAAAATGGTTTCAAATACAGAAGGTTCTGACAGTAAAGAAATGCAGGATTTATTGCATGCAATTGAACAAGTGGGAAAGCATACTCTGCAATGTGGTTTTGATTCATTAGAGGCTTCTTGTAGAGCCGCAGTTACAGGTTCTGTTATTCGACGGCATGCTTGGTTGAAAGAACAAAATTTACCTGACCATGTTAAAGTAAAATTATTGGATGCTCCATTACAGCATGATACTTTGTTTGGTGTTAAGGCAGAAGAGGTGTTAAAGAAAATGGAGGATAAAGCAAAGTCAATGCAGACAGTGAAAGATTTCTCACAGGTTCAACCACCTAGATTTAGCAGAAACTGACCTTCAAAAAATTGGTCCTTTCCAGTGTCAGACAGGCCACAAAGAGGCAGATACAAATGCCCAAGAGGCAGATCACAGCCACAAGACTCCTACAGACCCAAGCAATGGGGTGCTTCCGCTCCCAAAGGAGGGGGAAGACAAATCACAACCTTATAGGAAACAGTCCCAATGACTTCCCTCTACAAATGCCAAGCACTTACCTCTTGACAGCACCCCTAAGGGGGAAGCTAGCACTTTTCTCCAAAAAATTGGCACACGATCACCCAGGACCAATGGGTCCTGAATATTGTTTCTCAGGGTTACAGGTTCCACTTCCACACACTTCCAAAACCAAAAGGTATGCCAGACCTGCCACAAAACCAATGGGCAGAGGCATAAAAACAGATTGCTGCTCTTATGAACATGGGAGCTATTCAAAAAGTTCCACAGCAAGAACAGGGACAAGGATTTTACTCAAGACTTTTCTTAGTACCCAGAAAAGACAAAGCCTGGAGACCAATACTGGACCCGTCAATCCTAAATACTTTCCTGGATGTTCCAAAATTCAAAATGTTAACACTACAGCAACTTCTGCCCATGCTGGGCAAGAAGGCTTGGCTAGTTACTTTGGACCTCAAGGAGGCATACCTGCATGTCCCAATCAGACAATCTTGCAGAAGATACCTCAGATTCATAGCAGGCTCAATGCATTACCAATTCTCTGCACTGCCCTTTGGCTTATCTACTGCGCCCAGGGTCTTCACAAAATGCCTGGCACCAGTAATTGCATTTTGCAGACAAAAAGGAATTCAAATATATCCCTACCTGGACAACTGCCTCACTCAAGCAGAGAGCAAGGACATTCTTCTAAAACATTTGGCGTTTGTAAAAAGATTGCTAATTTGCCTAGGATACACAGTAAATGAAAAGAAATCAAAACTAGTGCCCTCTCAAGAGATAATATTCCTGGGTGCAAGCTTAAATACAACTGCCCAGATGGCGTATCTCACGCCAGACAAACAAAGGCAACTGACTCATTACTTTCTAATGATGGCAACAAAGTCCCAGCTCCCTGCAAGAAAAATTCTGCAGGCCCTGGGCTTCATGGCATCCTGCATTCTATTAATTCCATATGCAAAACTGCATATGAGGAAACTACAATGGTACCTAAAAAGTGTTTGGACTCAGCATTGTCACAGTCTGGAGTCAATCATAGCCTTAATTCCCTGCCTACAACAGGAGTTTCGATGGTGAGCCCAGGCCTGACACCACAACAATGGACAGCCTTTCACTCTACCCACAGCCAGGCAGACAATAACAACAGATGCATCAGATTATGCCTGGGGAGCACATATGGCAGGAAAATGTATTCAGGGCATGTGGACCAAGGAACAAATTCATCTTCACATCAATCAAAAAGAGATGCTAGCTGTACAAAATGCCCTGACAGCTTTCAAGGACCTAATACATCCAGGACAACTATTAATAAAGATGGACAATACCACAGTTATGTGGTACATAAACAAGCAAGGGGACACTCATTCCTACCCCTTATGCAGACAAGCAATGACTTTGTGGAACACAGCACTGACCTTTCAAGTACATCTGCAGGCACAATTCCTGCCAGGAACAAAAAACACACTGGCAGACAAACTAAGCAGAAATCTCATGGATCCTCATGAATGGAAGCTCAATCCACAAGTATTCAGCATGATAACAAGGAAATGGGGACCCCCAGACATAGATCTCTTTGCCTCCCCTCACAGTTACCAAATACAGAAATTTTGCACAAGAACTTATCACCCTCAAGCATGGAAAGTGGATGCTCTTTCATTCAGCTGGAAAGGCCTGACAGTCTATGCCTTCCCTCAGATGCCTCTTCTCACCAAAGTGTTACTAAAAGTCAGACAAGAAAGGTCAAGAATGATCCTGATTGCACCAGACTGGCCACACCAGCACTGGTACCCAATCCTAAAGAATTTGTCCCAAGGCCCACCTTGGCTTCTACCTCTAATGCCTCATTTTCTGACACAACAAGACAATCAGATTCTGCACAGTCAACTCAGAACCTTAAACCTGGCAGCATGGCAGATAATGTAGCCACTCAGACTGCACCTCTTTCTAAAGCTGTTATGGATGTCATTTTAGAAGCCAGGAGGCCCAGCACTAGGAAATTTTATGCAGAAAAATGGAAGAGATTCTGTGCTTGGAACCAGGCACAAGGGCTTGAACCACTGGTCCCTAATATACCTCAAATTTTACAATACCTAGCTGAGATGTTGGACAAAGGCTTATCTTTCTCATCTATTAAAATCCATGCCTCTGCCATTTCAGCTCATTACAATACGGAACCTCCTATTTTTTCACATCCTCTACTACGACAGTACCTCAGAGAGGCAAAAAATATAAGACCCCCAAGGAGAGCACCAGTACCTACTTGGGACCTCAATTTTGTTTTAGAAAAACTCACTCTGCCTCCTTTTGAGCCAGCCAGCACAGCTGATCTAAAATTCTTGTCATGGAAAACTGCACTGCTCCTAGCAATACCTTCTGCAAGAAGAGTCTCAGAGTTACAGGCATTAATGGCTGTGGAACCTTTCCTCATTTTTCATCAGGACAGGGCGTCTCTTAGGACAAACCCAACATTCATGCCAAAGGTGGTCTCCAATGTGGCCTTAAACCAAACCATTCATTTGCCTACTTTTTACCCAAATGCCCAGAATAAAGGGGAGAGACTTCTGCATGCTTTGGATATACACAGACAGCTACGATTCTATTTGGACAAAACAAAAGCTTTCAGGAAAAACTAAACAACTGTTTGTAGCATATGCTGCAGGATCACAAGGAAAGCTTATCACAAAGCAGGCAATCTCGAAATGGATAGGACACTGCATCCGCTTCTGTTATACACAACATGGCAAATCAGTGCCTAAGGGCATTAGGCCTCATTCTACCAGAGCAGCAGCCACTTCAGCAGCTTTCTTCAGAGGGGTACCAACCAAAGACATATTAGAAGCTGCAACCTGGAGCTCAGTGCACACTTTCACCAAGCACTACCACTTACCTCCCTTCTCTAAATCCAGAGCAGGCTTTGCCATTGCAGTTCTGCAGGGCTTGTTAGCCTCTCCAAATCCAATTTAGACCCAGCCACCCAACCTCAGCTTTGGGATTCTACCCAAGTGTAATGACTGCAACAGTGAAACACGATGAACATAGTACAGTTGTGTACCTACCATAAATGTAGATGTTCTAGTGTATTCACTGTTGCATTCCAGGTTACCCACCCACCATCCCCCTTTTCCATTGCTGGGACTCTTCTGTACTACTCATCTCTATACTACCTATGGGTTGTATTTGCTTATAGATGAAAGAAATGTTTATAGTTATATATGCATGTTGTTGGCATAATTTTATCTTTCCAGCCTTCCTATCTGGGGGCACCTGACATATGGGGCAAGAAAAACTGAAGAAAATGGCATCGGTTGCAACTTTTATACCCCTGGCGCACTGATGTCATGGAAAAGGTGACAGCAACTGACACCGGACCAAGACTTTGGAACTCGGCCGACTGCAGGTCACCTGCCAGCAGGATAACCCAAGTATAATGACTGCAACTGTGAATACACTCTAACATCTACATTTATGGTAGGTATACAACTGTACTTTTTTGGCTTTAGAGAGTCCAGCTTTTACCTGCGTAGTTGTGATTACAGGGACTCTGCATTCTTCCTGTATAGTTATGGGCCCTTTTAGGGGGTGAGATAGGGGTAAAGTTAGCACTGAACCTATCTGCCAGGATATTGGCAATATCAGTTGTTTCTGTAATTTCCATGCCTTTGTGCTGTAACTCGGAGCAGATCTGGGTGTTGCCATTGAGATTCTTGACATAGCTATAGAATGCTTTGTGGTTGTCCCTAGAATCAGTGGCGGTTTTGTTTTCATAGCTAGCTTTGGAGGATCTCATAAGGGATCTCAGCTTCTTACTGAGGCTGACCAGGGAACATTCAGCTCAACTGTTTTTGCTCATTTGTTAATATAAAGTGCTAATGTGCTGTAGCACTGACACTGGTTTTACATTTTGCAGTAAGCCACTCAAGTCCATTCCCCTTCTTACTCAGTTGCATCAATGCCCGCGTACTCATGTTCCTGGACTCATGCATCCTAACTGTGTAAACATTAATAAGTTGCATATACTTGAGACTGGAATTAAAATGTGATGCTTTAATAAATACACTTAAAGTTGCAACACGAGTGCATTAAAAGAAAACAAATCATAACCATTTCTACTCTTATCTTTATGCAGTATACACAAGTGCTTTCTATCACTTTTCATTTACTCCAACATTATATCTATTGCTTAAACTCCTGCCTTCCCTTTCTTCTAAGACGGTTTCTGGGTGCAGTGTTCAAAAAATGTAATTTATTTCTATACAATTTGCTCCTCCTATTTTCTAAAGATCCCACAGTTTATTTTCCCTCCTTTATAACATTGAATACTTCCATTATATTTGGTTTACATTCTGACTTCCTTGACTTTACCATACCTAGGCAATTCAGATCATTATATCCCAGTCAAAAGAATAATTTCTGTAGTTATTTGTTCTCACATTGTTGTAAAAAGTACTGTTACGGGAATTTTTAAAGTCAAATGACTCAGACTAGGTACATTTCCAAAAACGTGCCTCCAATTTCCTCTCTGTTCCTCATCAGGTTTCCAACATTCACCCTACATTAGGAAATGTCCTCTGAAGTTTAGAAGGGGTATAAAAGTAGCTGTGCAAGCATTTGCATGCAAAAATCCTAAACCTCTGGGACTTTTTTGTGTATGAGAGCCCTACAGATTTTTTACCATTATTCTGTTGCATTTTCCAAATATTGTCTAACCTCCCTTATAGAAGTACAATGCAGAAACAATGTAATCCTTATCATTAAGGTAGTTCTAGTTGCCAACTATTATGAACAAGTATTAAGTACCAGTTGTATAATAATGACACCCTTCAAAAATATTGAAAATACCCCATCTGTGCTAGGTTTCAATGCCTACCACACGTTCATACCCGCCACACTACATAAAGGCAGTAAAGGTAGCAAAGTCTCTCTACTAGTAAAACAAAATTTCACCTCCAGACTCATTAGACAGGAAAATGACCTGGAACTCCTCCATGACCAGCTTGCAATTAACCAAAAAAAAATAGATACGGCAAATGTGCAGGTCATACCGCTTAACTTCTTAACGAAAGAAATCTTGACAAAGCCTAAAATAATTGAGGGACATATTTAAATATTGCTCTTATTAACTTAGAAAGATGTTAGAATAACAGCATTTCTGAAGGATATGAAGTCTAAAACACCAAATGTCATTATTTTTGTGACTTCAATCCTCAATGACTTACCAGAAAACCACAAATTTTATGAGAAACAGACGAAAAGTATGAAGCGAAAATCTAGACAGTTGAGAGGGATAGTGCATTTACTCGACAAGTAACCAAAAACACTGTATGAAAAGAGAATCCAACAACTGGAAGTGAGCCATAACCTCACAAATAAAAACACAAGATAATAAAAAAATGATGAATATTTATAATAAGGATGTTTGAAAACCCAAATTCATATACAAAATTTCTGTTGTATCAAGTGTATTAAAAAGTACCCTAATTTGTGTTCAATAGCTAAAACTGAATAATTTGTGAATGTTAAAATGTCCAAAATTTTGAATAATCCAATGCTTTGTAAGTTTTATGAAGTAATTAAATAATTACACTCTACCTTCATGCATACTCCTGAAGTACAATATAAATTAAAAAAAAAAAAAAAGACACTGTCCATTACAGTTTAGCCTCTGGCATGTTTAACACTCGAGTTATTGATGTGTATTAATTTAATCCCGGGATATTACAAGTATTAAGTCTAAACTGCCACAGCAGTTCTTTATATTCTAATGCAATTCTCCCATGCCCCACATTTAGCATGCACCATGACCATCTCCAACACACAAAACAGGAACTTGCTATACCTTTTACAAACCATGGAATGTTTGCTTAAGCCATTGTTTTCATTCGTTTTGGAAGTGTCATGGAACTACTGCATGAGATGCTCGACAACCTCTGCTTCCTTTTTGACTACTGTTATTTGTGAGGTCTTAGCTCTATAAGGTTGCCATATTAGCGTAATTAGGTTTTAAAGGACAGCTGTTAATGTACTAAGTTCTGATGAAGTCCTTTGAATGAACATAGGACAAAACTGCTCAACTATTTTGGTTGTGTTCTTGAGAATTTTTACGACTCACTTCTGGGTGTTTTGCAGATTCTGCTTTTGCACAGATTTATTTTGGCAACTTAAAATTAACAAAACCCCACATCAAATTGTAGCTAACTGTAGGACCCACTCTATGTCCCATTTGGATCATATCTCTTATGCGACTAGTTTGGAAGCCCTAAGCATTTTGCCAAACACTATTTTCTTATAGGACTTCAACTACCCCTCCATTAGCTAGGGAATGTATACATCCCCAAACATGTATGCCCATAGATTTCTAGACTTCATGAATACAAAATCAAACTCACTGGGCCAGTTAGTTCACATCTTTTCTATGAGACAAAACATTTTAGACTGTGTTCTCATCAGTATGGGACATCTCTGATGTTCTTCCTTAGATCAGTGTTGCAGCATTAAAAACTGTTGGGTTATCTTTTCAAATAACCAGGATGACTGGCCAGGATACCAAAGCCAAAATTTTCCACAGAGCCATAAATTCGATGTGTAATCTAAATCCACAGGCATAAGGTACATAAGTGGATGTACAAGTTAAATCCCAGACTGTTTCACCACCAATCTGAATGCAGGTCATGCATCCTTTGATCTGTTCTATGCATGGTCTTCGGTACTGTTCCATTGGGGAAACATTTTTAAATTTTTCTCAATTGTATTGTTGCTTACTGCTTGACTAGATGCCAGTTAAGAGGGGAAAGTGTGATTGTGGCAGAAAGATGCCTTTTTGCTTTGTTCCAAAGACCCTAAGAACTCTACTTTCTCTTTGGAAACTCTGCACCTTAAGTGCCTCACTCAAGCAAAGACAGCAAACCATTCTACCCCTGACATCCTGCCCATTCAAAAGAAAACATTTAAGAGGCCTCAGCCTAATATCATGACTGCCCAGTTGGACTCTGATGTACCTACAGAGTTCTCATAACCTACAGTACACCAGATGTGCTCAGGCTCCCACCACCCCTCAATAGGCCAGTATAGTGTCTGAGGTTTGCATGTTTGAAACAACTTAGGTTACCAGTAGTGGTGAGAAGGTGGAACACTGCTCAATTTCTGATGTTACCAGAGGCATACTGCATATCCTTGTCAGAGGGAAAATTCCTGGATCATTCATCAAGGTTCATTAAGGGGGGCGGAGCCTCCTCTTTAATCAAAGTGGATGTTATACCAAGAAACAAGAAAAAAATAAAAACACTTCTTCCCAGACATCCAAAGAAAAGGAGTGTATGGATTTTTCAAAGGGCCTATTTAAGGCCATAAAAGCACTTGGGCCACCATCCTTTCCAGACACTGCTACTTCTACTGTTTCACTTTCCACTTCACAATAGAGAAAATAAGACACTTTTGAAGATAAAGAGGATGAATCAGACTCAGATGGTTACTCTTCTGCCTATTCCCAAATCCATTTGCCAGGTCATGTGGCCATGGATGAAGAAAATTCTTTTTCTCCCGATTCCCCGTTGCAGAGGGTTCTTTTGGGAAAACAAAAAAGTTATGTACTCAACATAACATTCCATCTGAGTTGTTGGTTTTCATTTGTCTTCAGCCTGTGGAAATACTGATCTGGTGTGGATCAGACGCTGCTGCATTTTCCAGCTTCAGATCCAAGCTCCACCCCTACCCATAATACCTCGGTCTCCCTCCTCCCCTCAGATCAAGTTTGCTGTAGACAGTAGCGTCCCAACCTAACCATATGCTTAAAACCCTGGCATTAGCACCCATAGCTCAATAATGAAGAAGGTTTCACCAGAGTACGGCCTATGCCTCTTCCATCTGGTCCACTACACAGCCTGCATATGGCAGGGGGAAGGAGGGAGGGATGGTTGAAGACAAATGAAAAGCAACAACTGAGATGGAATGGTATGGTGAGTACATAACGTTTTTTTATCTGAAGTTGTTGTTTTCATTTGATCTTTAACCTGTGGGGCAGAGTCCCCACCTGTCAAATAGCCCTGGGAGGTCCTCATGAAAGGATGTTCTAGAGCACAGCTGAGCCAAAAGATGCCCTACCTCTGGAAAGGCGATCCAGTTTGTAGTGAGAGATAAGCATATGTGGTGATGCCCAAGTAGCTGCAGGGCAAATGTCATCTAAGGAAACCCTAGACCAAAAGGCCACATAAGTAGCTACAGACTTGGTAGAATGCGCCCTAACATGACTTGGTGGAGATGAGCCTTTGGCTCGATAGGCCAACACAATGCACTCAAAGATCCAATGAGCAATACATACTTTTGATACAGGTTTTCCTAAAAAAAGGCTTAGAAAAGGAGACAAAAAGCTGATCAGACTTCGAAAAGGATTTTGTTCTATGCAAATAAAAGTGCAGCTGCCTGTGAAAATCAAGCAAGTGCAATTTATACTCTCCCTTATTCTGGAAATTCAGAAAGAAGACAGGGAGATTGATAACCTGGCTAATGTTAGACTCTGATGCCACTTTCGGAAGGAATGAGGGATTCGTCCTTAGGGAAACCCTGTCTTTATGAAATATATATAAGGGGGCTTGACTGATAAGGCCTGGATCTCCGATACTCTCCCAAGACGTGAACAGCAAGCCAACTGTAGCTGCAGGTTCAAAAGAGGGAGAAACCAAAGCCTGTAGATCTAGGGTGAGATCCCAAGGGAGCGTTGGGTCCTTGACTGGAGGCCTAAGCAAAAAGGTACCTTTCAAAAAGGCTTTACAAAGCTTGGAGGAAGCCAAAGAAGCAGAATTCTCTCCATTCTGAAAATTGGAGAACGCTGCCAGTTGTACCTTCACTGTAGAAAAACTAGCGCCATGATCAAAAATATCCACCAAAAACTCCAAAATGGCAGGAACTGGAGCAGTAAAGGGGTCCAGATCATACTGAGATCCTCGTATAGAGAAACGTTGCCACTTACTAGAATAAATCTTCCTGGTGGAAGACTTGTGAGCCGCTACCAAAATCTTCTTCACAGGAGAAGACAGGCTGGGAGTCCTATTACTGGAGCAGCCAAGTCATGAGCTCCAGAATGAATAAATCTGGGTAAGGGAATCCCTAAGAGACATGTGACCGGATCCAGAACTGGATCTAGTCTCAAAGGAGGGCACACTGTACGAGACCAATGAAAGGGGAACCAAACTTGGCAAGGCCAGAAGGGGGCAATGAGGATCACAATGCTCCCCAGCTGTCGAGCTTTTTGAATTAATTTTGGGATTAGAGGGAGTGGAGGATAAACATATAGCAGACCAGAGGGCCAAGCATGAACCAGAGCATCTCTGGGGGACTCCCCCGGAGGGGTGTTCAGAGTGAAATATTCACTGCACTTCACATCGAAAGGAGAGGCAAAGAGATCACAGCAAGGCTGACCCCACTTTAGAGAGATCTGTTCCACTACTCAAGGATTCAGAGACCACTCCTAAGGCATCAGAATAGACCTGCTGAGCCTGTCCACCAGAAAATTGGACCTGCCCAGAATGTGCATTGCCACCAGAAAAACATCCTGAGGAGATAACCCACTCCCTTAATCTCATGGCTTCATGACAAAGGGGGTAAAACCTGGTCCCCCCATTTGCTGATGTACCAGACTATAGGCATATTGTCTGTCTGGATGGCAGTTGTCCCTTGGGGAAGATCTACATGAAGATATTACAACACCAACAGCACTGCCCTCATCTCCAGGATGTTGATACACAGATGGGTCTCCAGGGAAGACCACATGCCTTGGACTGTCCTTCCCATGCATTGCCCCCCGCACATGAGCAGGGAGGCATCCATGGTCACTGTGATCACAGGGGGTGGGAAGGATGAACAGCCAACCCAGAAGGTCCAGGGATTGAAGCCAGCAGAGGAGCGAATCCTTGCAAGCTCGAGATAACCAAACTGGATGAGATAAGGACAGGTTTAGTAATGATCGCTGAACCACCAGACTCCACTGGAGGATCCTCATATGAAGACAAGCTGCAGGGTTAAGGGTGATCGTGGCCGCCATGGACCCCAATGCCTGAAGAACTGACTGCATAGGAGGACACTGGGCTTGAACAATGTAAGAAAGATGATGTCCAGATTTAGAAACACCCTGCTTTGTGTGGTATCTAAGTGAGCCCCAATGAAGTTCAGAACTTGTACTGGTTCCAGCTGGAACTTGTTGAGATTTATGGTTATGTCTAGATGGTGAGCAGTCTTGAGAAAAAGATCTCTAGCTTGACAGAGTCGATGCCTGGATGGAGGGGGAAAGGAGCCAATCATCCAGGTAGGAAAAGACTTGGAACCCCTGCAGCCACAGGTGAGCTGCCACAACTGCCATCACTTTGGTGAACCCCTGGGGGTAGTGCTGAGCCCAAAGGGAAGCAGTCTGAACTGATAATGATTGGCTCCCAGGCGGAAGAGGAGGAACCTCCGGGAGTACCTGTTCATTCTTAATGTGATAGTATGTGTCTTGGAGGTCCACAAAGCACATTCAGTCATTCATCCACAGAAAGGGAAGAATGGATTGGAGAGTGACCATCTGGAATTTGGTCCTCGCAACAGACAAGTTTAGGGTTGAAAGATCCAGGATGGATCTTAAGTCCCTGTTTTTCTTTGGCAGTGAAAAGAACCTAGAATAGATGTCTGATCCGGATTGGTCTGGAGGGAATGGGCTAAATGACTCGCTTTACGAGCAGCTTAGAAATTTCCACTACTGCCTCCCCCCACTGTGCAGGTGGGATGTCCGGCAGGTGTTTAGGAGGAGCTGGGGGGTTGAAGGAATGGGATTGATTATCTTCTGGATATTATCTGCAATAGCCAACAATCATCTGATTGACTCCCAGGCTGTTGGGTGCAGAGAAAGACGTCCCCCAACTGCCTCCAAAGATGAGCAGTCGAGCAAGCCTTCAGGGCTGCTGTGAGGGTCTGTCTGGGAAAAAAATCCCGAGACCCTTGGTTCCTTGGACCCCCTCTACCATAAAGATGGCTTCTATCGTATCCCCTTCTGCCTCTGGGGGAAGGTAAGTCCTGAGTATCGTGAGAAAAGCCCTGAGACTTGCGGAACCACATTTTCTTCACCCCTTACTCATTCTGGGAAAATGATCATTGCGGGTTTGAGAAGCGAATCATGATGGCAGACAAGGTCTTCCTGTCTTTCTCACTCTGGTTTCTCAAATGGTCTTACCAAAAAAAGAGTGGAGCCATCATAGGGGGCATTTGTAAATGATACCTTGAAGGGCTCCGAGAAAGCACAAAGCTCTGGAGCCAAGCATGACGCTTGATGGCTATGCCTGTTCCAGCCACCCTCGTGGCACCTTCAGTAGCATGTGACAGGACCCTCATAAAAGTGTTGGATATTGAAGTTAGGGTGGCCATACGGGAGAACACATTCTTCTCCTCTGCCAACATGGACCCTGGGGCAGACTCAGCAACCTCTTTAACCAGGTCCTGGTGCAGCCTCATAACATGTGCCATGTAATTCAGCACACACAAAGTAAACGTGGTTGAAGCATAAGTCCACTTCCCATAATGGTCCATGGCTCATGACTCTCAGTCCAGTGGATGGACCGTAGAGCTCTCCTGAGCGAGCTCTTTCTTAGTGGCCACCATGGCATCTACCAGGGATCTCTTAGACCAGTGTTTGTCGGACGGGGTGCTAAGAATTTTGTCAGGGGGCTTGGGAATAGGCTCCACCATGTCTGGTTCCTTCCATGCCTTGGATGGAATTAAATCCACAAGAGAATCAGCAGGAGGGGACACCCAGGAGGTAGAGGGTCCTGTGCCAAATGCCTCCAGGAACACTGACTGATCTGGGTTGGTTTCCGAGTAGACCACCCCCCACGCTGGCCCAGGATTTCCAAAATGTCTCCGAAGAAGACATCATCTGGGGGTGACCAGTGGGAACCCTCCCCATCCTCCAAGTCGGTGTCTTCTGTGAGGGACTCTGAAGGGGAGTCCAAGTGCCTCTTTTTGCATGTATGTTTCTGAGGGGCTGCTCGGAGGGGGGTTTCTAGGGAGGACTCAAACCTCAGGATGCTCCCCAGGGGGATTCCCCTGAGGCAGAGTGGCAACAGGCTGTCTGTGAGGGGGCAGGATGGCAGATTCCAGCCAGAAAGAGAGGGAGCCAGGATGGATTCCGAGGAAGAAAGCAGCAATGGTCTCGACAGAGTCAAGAGAACCCTGTCCACCACATTGAAAGCAGAGGGCAAACTAATCCAGGTAGCAGAGGACAGGAAAACTGGACCCGCCACCTTCTGCACAAAAAGGGGGAGCCAGATCCAAGCCTCCAGGTGCCCAGACACTGAGTGGAAGGGCTGACTCTGAAGACCTTGAAGCCGACGCAAGCCCATCAAATCTGGTGCTGAGACAATGGCTCAGAGAGTCAGACAGCTGTGAAAGGGTTGGAGACAAGCCACTCGGCAATGGTCGGGGTTGAGGTACCTGGGAAGATAGTCACCGACACCAGGAAACCTCGGACCCAATGACTCTGAAACCAGGGGTCGGATCGGAGAAGGAGCAATGGGAAGGAAAGTAGAGTGCATGCATGTTCCCAGCTCCAGAGGTGGAGGGGGCAGGCAAGACTCCCATCTGGCTGTGGGTCCAGATAAACATCTGCAGCATCCTGTCCATCTCGGCTGTGGAAGGACTACTGGTTGACTGGATGGAGGAAGTCATCGACCCAGGCCTGGAGTGGCACCAAGGGGAGGCAGAAATGGTTGAATAGCCTCAGGAAATCTCCAGCTTTGGTGAAAAATGTGGAGACTGAAGTTTAGCCAAGCATCAGGTCGGATCTGGCTGAGATTTGGCCGGAGGTTCTTCGAGGGAATCGTGGTCAGGGACCGCTTTTTAGGCCTGTCCCACAGTCTTTGGGATGAGACTTCTTCCTGTACCTAGACTACTTCGAGGTAGATTGAATCCCAGAAGCCATGGTAGAAGAGGTAGAAAGGACAGCAGGCTCCAAAAGGAGGAGGCCCTTCAGAATTAGCTTCTTCATGCTGTCGATCAAAGCACGGTGGTTGAAGCCCAGGCAAATCACACAGGAGATCTCCAGGTGCTGAACCCCAAAGCACACAACACACAGTGGGTGGACAGAGGGATCAGCTTATCGCCACACTCAGCATAATTCCTGAAGCCTGGCATAGATGGCTCTGCCATGGCTAAAGGGCACACGCTCACACACATTAGAGAGAGAGAAAGGTGGGAAGGGAGCGATAGAGATAGGCGCTCTCTCTCAGTCTCTCTCTTTTTTTTTTTTTTTTTAAAAGACCTGACGCACTAGTGCACAGGGATAAAAAAATTTAGAAAGTAACAGGGAAGGTTTACTCACAGAAAAGAAGTTTAACTCTGAGGAAAACTTGGAGCTGAAGTCCATGCTGCTGATTACACAATCAGCATATGAGATCTGGGGGGAGAAGAGAGACAGGGGTATTATGGGTAGGGGAGGAGCTTGGATCTGAAGCTGGAAAATGCATTGTGTCAGATCCATATTCCCACAGGTTGAAGACAAATGAAAACAACAACTTCAGATGTACTATTAATACAATAAAATAATCTGGATGTGAATCTAAACATATTTCGGAAGTTTAGCAGAGATGCTGTAACCTCTTGGAAGTAGGTACCCCTTCTTTGGGTCCTGTACTCCATGTTCTGGAGGCTTTCCTGGATGCCTTTGCATCCACTTCTACTTGGAAGAGACTCACAGCCATCTAAAAGGCTGCCCAGATTTTACAAGGTGCCTGACAACTTGAAATTTCTGTACAAAAACTCTGTGGCAGACCTCAGAGGCTTTGTTTGTTGACATGAAAAAGACACAAAGTTCCTGCCTGCCACTTCCTTCAGATAAAGGCAGCCAGTTAGTGGACAAATTGGAGAAAAAGGTTTATACATACTCCACTTTGGCTTTACAGCTCTGATTTATTAGGCTGAAATGACTAAATACTTATTTTGTTTTCTCGGCAGTTCAATAAAACCTGTCCATCTCTAAGGAACCTACCAGTAAACAGCAGGCTCTATCTTTGGCAGCTCAGGCTTCCCAGGTAGCTAGGCATAGTATTAAATGCAGTTGTGATGCAGTGGACACTTCCTCCAGGGCAGCTGCTTACAGGTTGTATGATCAGGAAATATGCATGGTTACATTTTCAGTCCTTCGCAGAAGGTGTTAAAGCTTAACTTGTACACTCCCTTTTAAGCAGAAGGCATTAAAGCTAAACTTGTAGACTCTTCTTTAAACAAGGACCTTTAATCCAAAGCAGAATAAAAACACCGGAACCAGGAAATATCACAATAATCCTTTATTAAAAACACATAAAGGATTTCAAAACACAAGTAAAAACCTTTGCACTAGGACTTCATCATGCAGATAGTGTGTGTTAGTCCTCAAAACAGGGAGAAACAGGAAGATCAGAAACATCTGAAGAAGTATGGACGTGGGAAAGAAAAAGAGATTTAATATTGTGTAATATTTATGCAAAGGTGAAAGCAAAACTAACCAATACAAAAAGAGCAGCACCAAAGATATTTGCAGAGAAATAAAGGCAAAGGAATCCGGACATGGAAAACTTTACAATACAAAACATAAGACACATAAAAAGTAGAAAAGGAGATTAGTAATGGAGAATTTAAAGAAATAGAAACTGAGGTTATGGAGTACCTGCAAACTGAAGGATTTAGTGTAGAAAATCTAATTCAGAAAGCACCACAACAAGATAGAGTAGTGGATATCCAAATTACGGGGAAACCAGTGGAACAGGAATCAGTCAGGTGCCATATTAAGATAATTTGGAGCCTTCCACAGGAAACCAGTATAAACATTCACTTGAAGCTAGACAGCAAGGGAAGGAACAGGGAACTGTTAAAACTCTGATGCAGTGAATGTTGAGGAGTGATAGGCCAGTGAGTTCCCATATGATAGAGTTATGGAAGGCACAGGATGAAATTGAAGAGAATGTGTCACGGAAAGATGCTATAGTGTCTTCTATAGAATGCATGCACAAATTGGAAAACAAGGAATATGCCCTTAGTTTGGAAGAAAATGAGCTAAGAGAAGAATTGTTTGATTTAACAGATATATCAAGATCAATGAAAGAACTAGACTGCAGAAAGTTAATAAAACCCAAAAAGTCGGAAGTCTGATAAAAAATATTAACACAGTAATTAGGACTGTTCATAGAGATCCATGCAATATAACAGAAATAAACAGGATATATTACTTACTGTGCAGCTAAATTAATAACTGATAAAGTTCTACCACAAGAATACAGGGCAGTTAGGGAAAGGAAGGGGATAAATCAAATCATGATCATCAGCCCCCTTTTCTACATGGGGTTGGGGTATCATGTTAACTGTTGACAACTCTCTTGATTCAGTGCCATACTCCTGCCTTCTTCAGCACTCATGCCTGACTGTCACAGATCTTTCACACAATCCATCCACCTCTTTGCTGGATGTCCTTGCTTCCTCTTACCTTCTTCCTGTCTGTCCCAAATCTTCCTGACCAGACTGTCTTCTGCTTTTCTGCACATATGCCCAAACCACTGTTATCTGTTCTTTTTAATCTTTTCTGCAATAGGAGCTACTTTGGCTTCTGCTCTTATGTCCTCATTTCTTTGTCTGTCCCACAGTGTGTATCCTACCACCTTTCTCAGGCACTTCATTTCCATCATCTCTAGCTTCTTCAACTGTTCTGCCTTTACTGCCCAGGTTTCTGTACCATATAGTAATACTGGTCACACCACTGTCTTGTACACCTTACTTTTCAGCTTCTTTGTCATTCTTCTGTCATAAACTACACATGATACTCTGTCAGTTGGCTGCAGCCCTTCTGATTCTAGCTTTGACCTCTTCATTCAGACCACCCTTCTCCTCAATCACCCATCTCAAATACTTGAAGCTGTTTACCTGTTCCACTATCTTCCCTTCTATCTATATTCTCAGCTTCTTCTGATTTCCTCAATTTGCTGCCATTACCACCCACTTATCTGTGCTTAGTTTCATTCCATGTGCCTTCAGATTTGCATTCCATTCTCCTATCCTTTGCCGAAGTTCTAGCTCAGAGTCTGCCTGTACTGCCACATCATCTACATACAGCATCTTTGCTGATCCGTCCCCTCCAACCTGTTTGCTAATGTAGTCCACCAGTATGAAAAGCAGTGGGCTCAGAGCTGAACTCCGGTGTACACCCACTCCCATTGGGAACCCGCTATGTCAGGCCAAACACTGTTCGTAATTGAGTCATTGGGTCCTTATACCTAGCCTGCACTAATTCTACCAGTGTTTCTGGGACTTCAAACCACCACAGTACTGCCCAGATCAGCTTTCTTGGGACCTTGTCATATGCTTTCTCCAAGTCTAATACCATCATGGAAATATCAAACATAGAAAACTATAAAGCAATTAAGACAAATGTCACTGTTAGAAGACTATAGAAGAGGGAACAGATCAACAAAAATACTAAGATGTCATAAAAGCAATGTGCAGTATTAGAACAGACTAGGATCTATCATGCACTACTGCAAATAAAGTAAAAATTTCAGCACAGGTGGAAAAACTTAGAAGATACCAAGATAAATGTAAAGGAAAAGTTCAAAATAAACAATTTATTGATGACCCAAAAAAAAGGTTTTATAGAGAAGTGGGGAATAAGGTAAAGGGAAGTGAAAGACCGCCAAAAAAAAAAAAGAAGAAATAGATACATTTTGGAGAAGTATCTGTGAAGATCCTGTGGAACATAAAGATGCTAAATGGATAGAGGATGTAAAAGAAAGAATAAGAAGTTTAAAGGTACAGGATATGAAAAGGGATGAAGTAACAGCCAGAGAGATTGAAACAAAGTAAAGAAAAGACTAATTGGAAATCCCCAGGCCCAGATGCAGTACCTAACTTCTGGTTAAAAGTATTAACATCTTTGCACGAAGATTTAGCCATGAAGAACTATTATATACACACCCAGAACAAACACTAACCTGGTTAACAGGAAAAACAATGCTCCTACTTGAGAGTGAATCTGCAAGCTACCCTAAAAATTATAGGCCAATAACTTACCTTCCAACGACATATAAACTATACACAGGAATTGATGCCGACAGAATTTATAGTCATTTAGAAGAAAACTCAGTTATGGCAGTTGAACAAATGGGCAATAAAAGAAAGTCATATGGAACAAAAGATCATTTGTTATTAAAGTCATAGTGGAAAGCTATAAATAGGGGAAGAATCTAAGTATGGCATTGAATGACTACAAAAACAGCATTTGATAGTATCCCTCATTCATGGATAAAAGAGTGCTTAAAAATGTATAAGATACACCCCACACTGATCGACTACATTACAGTGACCGTGAAACAGTGGGAGACCACTTTGCAATTAAGTCATGATAAAGGACAAATTATTATCCCAGGGATAAAAATTCAAAGGGCATATACCTGGGTGACTTTCTGTCACCGTTGCTATTCTGCCTTGCCCTTAATCCATTAAACTGTTCACTCAACAGCTTAGGCCATGGCTATAATTTGGCTCCTAGAAAACAACAAAGTGTAAAGACTTCTCACCTTCTCTTCAAAGATTTGAAATTCTATAGCTCATCAGATGAGGAACTAAAAGCACAACTGCATGTTGTCAAAACTTTTTCAGATGATATAAGAATGTCATTTGGTAGCTGCGTTGGTGGTGCTGCGGTAGCATTGTCACCTCACAGTAAGACGTCCTGTTCGATTATCAGATAAAGCGTCTTCTGTGTGGAGACATGCGTGAATGGGCGTACCTTCGTTGAAGGTTATGCGTCAGGCCTGGCAAGTCAGTACATAAAAATCTACTGCCAATCATTAGCGGACCGGAGTTCCACTGTGGCGACCTCTAACCGGGAAAAGCCAAAGGATACAACAACATAAGAATGTCATTTGGTCTTGATAAATGTGCAAAAGCATCCTTTAAAACAGGAAAACTGCAACACCAAGAAAACAACAGTTGGGGACAAGAATGTGATATAAAAGAACTTGAGCAAGAGGGAGTGTATAAATATTTGGGAATTGATGAAGGGTCAATGATAAAAACATGGATACATGTGAATAAAACTTAGTAAGGAATACTTTAGAAGTCTTAAATTAATTCTGAAAACAGTGTTGACATCTAGTAACAAAATTCAAGCTATAAACCAATTTGCTCTTCCTGTCCTAACTTATAGTTTTGGAGTGAATGAATGACACCAAAATGTTTTGCTTAAATTAGATAGGAAAACAAGAAGGATGCTTCATGCTCACCAAATGATTTATAGAAATCAGTGCATACCAAGATTATATATTCCCTTTTCCAAAGGAGGGATGGGCCTCCTTGAACTTGATTACATGTATAGATATGCAATTGTCGGACTCCACACACACAGTGGATATAAAAAAAAAAAGTGTCCACAACCCTGTTAAAATGCCAGGTTTTTGTGATATAAAAAATGAGACCACAATAAATCATTTCAAAACTTCCCACATTTAATGTGACCTATAACCTGTAAAATTCAATTAAAAAAAATCTGTTAGGGGGAAAAAATATAAAAAAAAAATAAAACATGTACAAGCTGGTCGCATATGTGTGTGCACACCCTTAAACTAATACTTTGTTGAAGCACCTTTTAACTTAATTACAACATTCAATGTTCTTGTGTAGGAGTCTATCAACATGGCCCATCCTGACTTGACAATATTTGCCCACTCTTCCTTGCAAAAGCACTCCAAATCTGTTAGCTTGCAAGGGCATCTCTTGTGCACAGCCCTCTACAGGTCACCCTACAGACTTAGGTCTGGGCTTTGGCTGGGCCATTCCAAAACTTTAATTTTCTTCTGGTGAAGCCATTCTTTTGTTGATTTCAATGTATGCTTGGGGTCATTGCTGTGTTGAAAGGTGAAATTCCACTTCATCTTCAGCTTTCTAGCAGACGAGTTAAGGTTTTGGGCCAAAAGTGACTGGTATTTGGAACTGTTCATAATTCCCTCCACGTTGACTAAAGCCCCAGTTCCAGCTGAAGAAAAGCAACCCCAAAGCATGATACTGCCACCACCATGCCTCACCAAGGGAGGCTCTTTTGGTGATGCTAAGTGTTGTTTTTGCACCAAACGTTCCTTTTGGAATTGTGGCCAAAAAGTTCAGCCTGGGTCTCAGACCATAACACATTTTCCCACATACTTTTGGGAGACTTGATGTATTGTTTTGCAAATTTTAGCTGGGCCTGAATGTTTTTCTGTGTAAAAAAAGGCTTCCGTCTTGCAACCCTACCCCATAGTCCAGACATATGGAGAATATGGGAGATTGTTGTCATGTGTAGTACACAACCAGTATTTGCCAGAAATTCCTGCAGCTCCTTTAGTGTTGCTGTAGGTCTCTTGGCAGCCTCCCTGACCAGTTTCCATCTTGTGTTTTCATACATTTTGGAGGGATTTACAGATGTTCTTCATGTTTCACTGTTGCAGTCATCACACTTGGGTTATCTGCCTGCAGGTAGCCCTGAGTCAGCCCGAATACCAGAGACTTAGTATTTCTGTGTTGGTTGCTGTCACTCCAGAACTGATGTCAGGTCGTCAAGGGTATAAAAATAGGCAGCTGATGCCATTACATCAATCTTTTTTGCCGAGGCGGCCGAAGCAGAAGCAGTTTGCATGAGTGCTGGTCAGCCACTACCTGAGTTTTCATTTATGAATTGAATCATCCTGAAGTCTTCTAAAGCTCAGTACCCCATTGGGGATCCTTTTTTCTTGCTCTAACCGATGTCAGAAAAATTTAACAATTGTCTCGCCTGTGGAAAGTAAATACCACATCGAGATTTCCATTCTTACCTTTGTCACCTGTTTAGGCCCAGACCATGACGTACCTTGCTGTCAGTTTTGTGCTTTGTTCAACGCCTGAACTATTTGTAGTCAGGCACTTATTGTTGCTAAATACTTTAGCTCTCGATCTCTGTATTCTGAAATGGCTTCGGTAAGCCATCCGACTACCAAGCTTCCAAAAAAACGTAAGGTTAAAGATAGACCATACAGTTCCAAAACTGCCAACAATGCTTCCATTAAGCTAGTCGCCAGTTCGCCAGTACTCAGTGAGACGCTTTCACAGCCCCTGATGCCCACTTCGATGGATTCGCAGGCCACTACTAAGAACCGTTCAGAGTCCAGTATGCTGCGAGACTCTTCTTTGACTACAGAACCTGAAGATGTCTCTACCTTGGATGGGTCCAGAGCCGCTGTACAGGTACAGGCTTCTGAGGAAGTTCTTCACATTACTGATATTTGACGCAAACTGACAACTTCCTTAGCGTTTTCAGTTCTTTCTAAAACTACCGAGTTTCTAAGGCTAAGTGTACGAGCTACACCTAAAAAAATGATGATCCAAACTCAAGCACCTGCTTCCTTGCCACAACATCAAATGCTTAAAATGGCAGAAGACCTGATTATGCTGATTAGGGGGTGCCAACCTTCCCTTGCTAAGAGAAAAAGAGAACTGTCCCCAGCAGCTTCAACAGACCTAGAGTCCGATGACTCTGAGGTTTCTGAATATGAAGACATGCCTTTATCTACTTATGAGGATTCAGATGCAGAGGATTCCATTCCATCTTCTTCCCCTCCAGAGGATTTTTCTTTTGGTGAAACTCTACATACGTTAAGAGAGCATTTCCACTGGGAATGCCAGCAGGATTATCCTCAGTCCAAAAAGAGACTCAAAGAATTTTTAGATTTGCCACAACATTGACCTTTAGCAATCCCTCCAGTTCTGGATGATGTCTTTATGGAATCTAGTCTAACTCCTGATACTTTACCCCCTGCTCCAAGGAAACCAGACAGGTACTACAGAGTCAATGATTCTCAGAAATTTATTTTCAAAAGTCCTACTGCTGACCCAGAAATAATTTCCCAGGGGCCTAGAGGTATAAAAGCAACTACAGCTAAGAATCCCACCCCTTCAGGGTTTCCCAAGCTTTAGACAGATGACCTTGAGCAGTATCCTACCTTCACCAAGAATGATGCCACAATACAGAGATAAGATGATCAGCTTTAACAATTGGCTTAAACTCTGGTGTCATTCAAAGGGGATCCAATGTCTGTCTGCCTGGGATGACATGCTGGACAAGCCACGCTGCTTCGCAAGGGACGGCTTGCACCTGTCACCCCTGGGATTCCGGATATTGGCAAAGGCTCTTGCCACCCCCATAGTGCCTTTTTTAGGCAAGGCTCAAATTCTAAACCTACCACCCTAGAACACAAAAAGGAAAAAACTAAGGGTAATGCTGCTCAATGTCAGAAGTCTAAATCTCAAAATGCACTTTCGAGGCCCTTCTCAGTATGGAGAACATCGATGTCTGTGCTGTGACAGAAACCTGGTTCAAGGCTCCTGAGAGCACCCCAGCACTAACAGGTTTTACCTCATACCATGCGTTCCGGCCCCAAAATCCGGACAATACCAAGAAAGGAGGGGGGGTATCCATATTCATCAAGGACACCCACACCTCAAGACTGGTGGCAACGCACGATGCATCGGAGACCATCCAGGTGCAATTAACCATAGGCAAGACTGCTCTGAAAATTGTAGCATGTTACAGACCACCCTCACAAACTCAGGAACCTCGCATGGCTTTCCTGAAAACACTGGAGGGGATAAATGTATCTCCAAACACCATCATACTAGGTGACTTCAATTACCCTAATATAGACTGGGAACACTACTCAAGCCCAAACACCCTAGCCCAAAAGTTCCTGGAATTCATAAACTCAAATGCTATGGAACAACTAGTCACCATCCCCACAAGAGGAGAAAACATACTTGATCTCATCATCACGAACATGGGAGCACAATGTTCAACACCGGAAGTATACCCCTCACTGGTGAGATCAGATCACAAACTAATCTTTCTGGAGGTCCTCATCCCACCCCCACCTGAAATAAAAAAGACCACAGTAAAAAACTTCTTGAAAGCCGACTTCACACTTCTAAAGACTAGTGTGGTCTCCTTTAAGGCCCCCGAGCCGGCGGAAAACAGTACTCAAGCCACTGAATCACTTACAAATGCCTTCTACCAGCACCTGCAGCACTGCATGGATAAGGCAATCCCAAGCAAAACAAAGACTCTTTGTACCAAGGGCAAGCGTCCAGTCTGGTGGACCCCAGCCATAAACAAACTCTACAACAAAAGGAGGAAGCTACTACAAGATAGAGCAAAATCCTTAAAAGGTAAGACACCCTTGATCACTATAAGTAAAAAACTAAGAGCTCTCATAAAATCATCCAAAGCAAATTTTGAGAGAAAAATAGCTAAAGACTCAAAGGACAATCATAAGGCCTTCTTTAGCTATGTTAGAAACCTGGGAGGAAACTCCCAGATATGCTCAGAATTAGTTCAAAATGATGTGAAGATTACTGATCCTACAGACATTGCCAACATACTGGCTGACAGGTTCAGTGCAAACTTCTCCCCAAAAGGAGAGATATCTATACCAAATGGTTGCAGCCCCCAAACATCTCAAACGCCCAAGTGAGAACTGCTCTCTCCAAAGCAAAAACACAGCATCCATGGGACCTGATGGTGTCCCAGGCTGTGTGCTCCACGAACTCAACGAGGAATTAAACCCACAGCTAGGACAGCTGTTTAATCATAGTCTCACCTCTGGATACCTACCCACGGACTGCGCCACTGCGACTGTGGTCCCACTTCACAAAGGCGGTGCCTCCACAGACCCTGGAAATTACCGCCCATTAGCTTGACAAGCCTTATCTGCAAAGCTATGGAGAGGATCATAATGGACCTCATAAATAAAGACATAGGGAATTTGCAGACTTTGGATCCAACCCAGTTTGGCTTTGTCAAAGGCAGATCATGCCTTTTAAACTTGGTTGACTTTTTGAAACAGTCACCAAAGCCATTGATGAGGGAAAGGCAGTCCATACAGCCTACCTCGATCTGGCGAAGGCCTTCATACAATACCCCACTCGGGTATCATTGAAAAACTCATCCGCTTAAATGTTAACCCATACATCACAAGATGGGTTGCAAACTGGCTGAGTGACAGAACCCACAGGGTCAGAGTTGCTGGCGCCATGTCAGACTCAAAGCCTGTCACAAGTGGTGTCCCACAGGGCTCAGTCCTGGGCCCACTCTTGTTTGGCATCTACTTTTCAAGCACAAGCAAACACAGGAGGGTTATGGCTGACAAAGTTTGCAGATGACTGCAAACTGGGCCAGAGTCGAAAACACATCTGACACAGATATCCTTCAGAAGGGTCTCACAGAAACAGATGACTGGTGCCAGAGCCATGGCCTAAAGTTAAATGCCAAAAAATGCATAGTCATACCCTTCGGAAAAACAAGGTTACCCCTAGCTACCATATAGGTGGTAATCCTCTGAGCACAGAAGAAGTTATCAGGGACCTGGGGACCCAGGTTGACAGTAGCCTGTCATTCGACACCCATGTAGCTAAAGTAGTTAGGAAGACCTTCTACATTGCCCACCTCATCATGAAGGGATTCACATCTAGATCAAGGGAGGTCATAGTCTCCTATACTCATCACTCATCAGACCAATGATTGATTACAATGCCCCATTCGGAATGTATCTGACCCGACACTTGCAGCAGCTAAAGAGGCCACAAAAGTTCCTCACCAAAAGGATAAAGGGTCTCAAAAATCTGTCCTATGCTGCCCGACTGAAAGAACTCCAGCTCTATTCAGTCGCCACCGCTTGCTCAGAGGTGACCTTTGCCTGACATACAAGGCCATGTCAAACCCAGAGTTGATGAATATGCTTCACCTCAAAAAATCTAGATCCGTCAGAGCCACAAGGGCGGGAGACTTAAACCTCGACATGGCTATTAATAGGACGTGCTGGAGGGATAGATTCATCACCCAAAGACTCCCTATGCTGTGGAACAAAATCCCGGTATATGTGAGGCAGAGCACCTCGCTGGCCTTGTTCAAGAGAAATCTTGACCAATGGATGGGAGATCGCAGATATACTCCAGAGATTACCTCAGTGTCACTGCTAGACAGAGGCACAGCAAAATAATGGGTATAGTTCCCCATACAAAAGGGGTGGCTTAAGCCACAAAACTATGGGCTAGGCTTATAAATGCCCTCGGGCAGATAGCCTAGCATGAACCTATGAATCTATGAACCTATAAAAAATATACACCTCTGCAACTCTCGCCATTAGGGCATTAAATTGCCA
Source organism: Protopterus annectens (assembly GCF_019279795.1). Classification (NCBI taxonomy): domain Eukaryota; kingdom Metazoa; phylum Chordata; order Ceratodontiformes; family Protopteridae; genus Protopterus; species Protopterus annectens. Next base: position 95,835,102 of record NC_056743.1, read on the forward strand.
GTTTCACATGCTGAAATACCAGCAACATATTATGGAACTTAACAGAAACAGATATAAAGTCCCTTGAAATCAAAGGGCAAAAAATCCAGGCTGAGAATGATTCCAAAATAACAGCAAAGAATCCACAGATATACTTGCAGGTACCAGTTTATTCACAGAAGACACAAGCGCTTTCACAATAGCTTCTTCAGGTGTAACTTCTCCATGAAAATACACACCTTATATACTCTTCCTAATTAATCCAAACAATCAATTAACATACTAAAACATTTTTAAAAAGGTATTACACCTAAACACATAAATAAATGTTACCTAAACTGAAATGCATACATTAATAATACAAGTACAATAAATAGTGGACAGTGAATTATCTATGTATATCTGAGATACATACATTTATAATACAAGTACAATAAATAGTGGACAGTGAATTATCCATGTATATATACATATATAATTGTAAAAATATATTTATAAACATATAAAAAATATATATATATATATATAGTTATAAAAACAAATATATTTATTTAAAATATGTACACTTGTTAATGTAAATACATATATATATACATAAGTAATAAAATTATAAAATCATAAATATATTTACATTTATATTTAAAAATTGTAAACATATTCAAAAATATATCGGAATTCATCTATTCAATGGTCTACTACGAAGTACAGGCATGATAGGAATGCATTCATTAAGGCCATGCCCAAAAGTAGATCTGAGCCTCACAATCCATTTCACTTCAGTATCCTCAGTATATTCAGTATGTATATATATGTATTTTACATTAACAAGTGTACATATTTTAAATAAATATATTTGTATATATATATATATTTTTATATGTTTATAAATATATTTTTACAATTATATATGTATATATACATGGATAATTCATTGTCCACTATTTATTGTACTTGTATTATAAATGTATGCATCTCAGATATACATAGATAATTCACTGTCCACTATTTATTGTACTTGTATTATTAATGTATGCATTTCAGTTTAGGTAACATTTATTTATGTGTTTAGGTGTAATACTGTTTTAAAAATGTTTTAGTATGTTAATTGATTGTTTAGATTAATTAGGAAGAGTATATAAGGTGTGTATTTTCATGGAGAAGTTACACCTGAAGAAGCTGTTGTGAAAGCGCTTGTGTCTTCTGTGAATAAACTGGTACCTGCACGTATATCTGTGGATTCTTTGCTGTTATTTTGGAATCATTCTCAGCCTGGATTTTTTGCCCTTTGATTTCAAGGGACTTTATATCTGTTTCTGTTATATTGCTGCTTTTTGGGCTCTGTTTTTGCTGATATTATGGAACTTATTAAGCAAAGGTTATCTAGCTGTACAGACTGTGCAGAAAATAAAGAATTACAGGAGCTTATGCATTCTGCAAGCCAAGTCGGCAAGCATACCTTGCAATGTGGCTTTGACATCCTAGAAACATCTTGCAGCGCAGCAGTCACTGGTTCTGTACTGAGAAGACATGCTTGGCTTAAGGAGCAGACCTTGCCAAACCATGTCAAATCAAAATTACTAGACTCTCCTTTGAACAAGAACAATCTGTTTGGCACCAAAGCAAAAGTAGTTCTAAAAAAGATGGAAGAAAAAGCTAAGTCTATGCAGACAGTCAAAGATTTTTTGCAAGTGCAGCCTCCAAGATTCAGTAGGCATTGCCCCTTGAAACACTGGTCCTTTCCAGCTCCCTAAAGGCCATCTCAAACTAGATCCAGGGGAAATAGACCCCGCATATTACAGTCTCAGGGTATGCAGAGATCTAAGCAGTGGAGTGCCTCCACCTCTGAAATGGGGAGTGCTAAGCCATCCTTTTACGAAAATAATTAATAATGACTTCTCAACTCCATTATTCACCTCTGCCCAACTGCTCGTGCCCCTAGGAGGAAAACATCATGCAAAAAACTGGACCTCCATCACCAAAGACCAATGGGTCCTCAACATTGTATCCCAGGGGTACAGATTTTACTTCCACTCACTGCCAACCCCAAAAGGGATCCCAGACCCTCCTCCAAACCAGTGGGCAGAAACACAAAACCAAGTTCAATCCCTGCTCTCCATAAGGGCAATTCAACCTGTTCCTGCAGAACAGATAGGCCAAGGGTTCTATTCCAGACTTTTCCTGGTACCCAGAAAAGAGGGCACTTGGCACCCAGTCCTAGATCTTTCCATTCTAAACACCTTCCTGCTGGTACCAAAATGAAAAATGCTCACCCTTCAGCAGCTTCTTTGTATGCTGTCCAAAGATGCCTGGTTAGCCACCCTAGACCTAAAAGAAGCCTATCTGCACATCCTTATCAGGGACTCATGCAGGAAATTCCTACGTTTCAGGGCAGGATGTATGCATTATCAGTTATCTGCACTTCCCTGTACCTTTTCCACTGCTCCCAGAGTATTTACAAAATGCCTGGCTCCAGCCATTGCCTATTGCAGACAGAAAAATTCAAATTTATCCATACTTGGATGATTGCCTGATTCAGGCAGACAGTCAGGAAAAGCTGTTGCAGCACCTGACATTTGTAAAGAACCTTCTAACCTCCCTGGGGTACACTATCAATGAAAAGAAATCAAAACTATTTGCAAGTCAAAAGATTGCATCCTTGGGAGCAAGCTTGGACACAGCATCCCAGATGGCATTGCTTACTCCAGAAAAACAAGCCTATCTGACAGGCTACTTCACTCAAATGGCCACCAGAACCCAGCTGTCTGCAAGGAAAATCCTGCAGGCCCTAGGGTTCATGGCCTCTTGCATTCTACTAATTCCATATGCCAGACTGCATATGAGGAAACTTCAGTGGTACTTAAAAAGTCTTTGGTGCCAACATTCTCAGCAAATTCTGCATCAGGACACCTCACAGCAAGGCCTGGAAAGTGGATGCCCTATCCTTCCAGTAGGAAAAAAGTACAGTTTTGTACCTACCATAAATGTAGATGTTCGAGGATCCACATTGCTGCAGTCCTAACCATTGGGTAGTCCGCTGTCCAGTCGGCCCGAATACCAGAGTATATGGCTGACGTCGGTCAGGGCGCATTAGACTGACGTCAGTACGTCAGGGTACTAATGCGCATGACCGACGTCATATCCTCAGTCTTTTCTTGCCCCAGATGTCAGAAGACCCTAAAAAGACAAGGCCCAAACCAAAACACCAAAAAGCCCTGCACCAAACTTATATCCAATATATATATATATATACACATGTACAATAATATATAGCAACTCACACCACCACCCCTAAACACAGAGGGGAAGGCGGGAGGGTAAATTGGACTGCAGCAATGTGGATCCTCGAACATCTACATTTATGGTAGGTACAAAACTGTACTATGTTCTTCATTCCACATTGCTGCAGTCCTAACCATTGGGTAGAATCCCAAAGCAGAGGTAGAGGAGGCTGGCAAATCATAAGGAAGCAGGAGCTGTCAACATGCCTTGCAAAATAGCTGTGGCAAAACCAGCCCTAGATTTAGAGTAAAGAGGAAGGTGGTAATGCTTAGAGAAAGTATGCACTGAACTCCAAGTAGCTGCCTCCAAAATATCCTTAGTTGCCACCCCCCTTAGAAATGCTGTTGAAGTGGCAGTAGCCCTAGTGGAATGAGGCCTAATCCCAGCTGGAATCTCCTTGCCATGATGGGAATAACAAAATGAAATGCAAAACCCAATCCACTTAGAAATAGTTTGCTTAGACACAGGCTTGCCCTGAGAACTCAAAGCAAAAGAAACAAACAACTGCTGAGACTGCCTGAAATCCTTAGTCCTGCTTAAATAATAACGCAACTGCCTATGTACATCTAAAGTGTGCAAAATCTTTTCCCTTTATTTTGGGGATCTGCATAGAAAGTAGGCAAATGAATAGTTTGGTTTAAAGCCACACTAGAAACCACCTTAGGCATAAAGGAAGGATTAGTACGTAATGATACCCTATCCTTATGGAAAATCAGAAAGGGCTCTACTGCCATAAGGGCCTGCAACTCAGAAACCCTTCTTGCAGAAGTAATAGCCAACAGAAAAGCAGTCTTCCATGACAAATATTTCAAATCAGCAGTACCCGCAGGCTCAAAAGGTTGTAGAGTAAGTTTTTCCAACACAAAATTGAGATCCCAAGCAGGAGTAGGAGCTCTACGTGGGGTCTTATATTCTTTGCCCCTCTGAGAAACTGCTTGAACAAAGGATGCGAAAACAATGGTGGGTCACAATCATAGTGAGCTGAAATTGCTGCAGCATGAATCTTAATGGAAGAGAAGGACAAACCTTTGTCCAATAACTCAGTAAGATATTGAAGAGCCACACTCAAATTAGGCTCAGAAATCTCCAAATTCATTGCTGCACTCCAAAATAAAAATCTCTTCCATTTTTCTGCGTACACTTTCCTTGTACTAGGTCTTCTAGCTTCCATAATCACATTTAAAACTTGTTGAGGAAGTTGAGACTGGCTATCTCTCAAAACAGAATATGCCATGCTGTTAGATGAAGAGAGCGAAGCTTGACATTGAGCAGGTGGCCTTCTCTCTGAGACAACAGGTGCGGAATCAAGGGTAAAGGCCATGGAGGCTTCTTTACTAGACTCCTCAGTAATGGGTACCAGTGCTGCCGAGGCCAATCTGGAGCTATTAAAATCATCCTTGGCTTGTCTTGTCTGACCTTTAGAAGCACCTTTGGAAGAAGAGGCAGAGGTGGAAACGCATACACATGAAGATTTTTCCAACTGAAAGAAAGAGCATCCACTTTCCAAGCTGTGTGATGTAACCTCTTTGTGCAAAACTTTGGCAGCTGGTGGTTTAGTGGAGAAGCGAACAGATCTATGTCTGGAGTTCCCCAGGACACTGTCAACCTTTGAAATACATGAAGATCCAGTTTCCACTCGTGGGGATCCATGATTTGTCTGCTTAACACATCTGCTAAGGAGTTCTGTGCTCCCGGCAGAAACCTTGCCTGAAGAGTTAGTTGCAAGCTGAGCGCAGTCTCCCATAAAATCATTGCTTGCCTGCACAATGGGTAAGAATGTGTTCCCCCTTGTTTGTTGATGTACCACATGACAGTTGTGTTGTCTGTTAGAATCAACACCTGCCCTGGAAGAAGTAACTCCTTGAAAGCCATTAATGCAAACTGGACTGCTAACATCTCCTTCATGTTGATATGTAGATGCTGTAGTCTGGCAGGCCACTTGTCTTGTATCCACTTTCCATTTAGATGAGCTCCCCAAGCAATGTCCGAGGCATCTGTCGTTAAAATCTGACTCGCCTCTGGCCGGGTCACAGAGAGTCCCTTGTTTAGGTGACATTCCTGAGCCCACCACAAAAATTCTTTTTGAAGGCAAGGTATTATTTGAATGACAGTGTCCAAATCCTGGCAGTGCTGTGTCCATACATTTTGAGATACCATTGTAGCTTCCTCATATGCAGTTTGGCATTGGGAAGCACCAGAATACAAGATGCCATGAACCCTAATGCTTGAAGGACTGTCCTTGCAGTCAGCACGGACTGATGAGATAGTTGATGGAAGTAAAGTGATAGACTCTTTTGTTTGTCCGGGGTTAAAAAGGCCATCTGGGCTGCTGTATTCAGTCTCACACCCAGAAAGCACATGTCTTGAGAGGGTACTAGACTGGACTTTATTTCGTTCACAGAATACCCTAGGCATCTTAGCACTGCTATAACATATTCCAGATGCTGTAGAAGGTCTTCCTTTTCTTGAGCCAGAATCAGGCAGTCGTCCAAGTAAGGATAGATTTGAATTCCTTGTAGTCTGAAGTAAGCTATCACTGGAGCCAGAACCTTTGTGAATACTCTGGGCGCAAAAGATAAGCCAAAGGGCAATGCAGAGAACTGATAATGAGAATTTCCAGCTCGAAACCGCAGATACTTCCTGCAACTTAGCCTTATAGGCACATGAAGGTAAGCTTCCTTGAGATCTAAAGTTACCATCCAGTGATCTTTGCCCAGCAGAGGTAAAAGCTGTTGTAACGTCAACATCTTGAACTTGGGAATGTCCAGATAAGTGTTGAGGAGAGATAAATCCAAAATTGGTCTCCACGTGTTCCCCTTCTTTGGTACTAGGAACAGGCGAGAATAAAATCCTAGGCCCCTTTCTGATACAGGGACTGGCTGAATGGCCCCATCTGGAGTAACTGAGAAATTTGCTTGTGAGCCTCTTTTCTTTGTGGAGGAGGAACGTCTGGCATGCCTTTGAAAGGGGGCAATGTATGGAAATAAAACCTGTAACCGTGGTGAATGATATCCAACACCCATCTGTCTTGAGTAATTAAATCCCAATTTTCTTTGAAAAGAGACAGTCTTCCTCCCAAAGGAGCTGCCAAACGAGAATCTACTGGCAGCTGAAAAGGCAGGTCATTGGGTCTGTTTACGAAAGGACTGACCCCTGCCCTCACCAGAAGTCTGAGCAGGTGAACTCCCTGTTCTAGGCCTAAAAGAACCTTGAGCTCTGCCCCTACCACGTCTAGACCTACCCCTAGACTGGGAATCATAAGCAGGATATGTCCACCCCTTAGCAGGCCAATTTCTACTAAACTTCGGTGGCTGCACCTGCAAAAAATCTTTAACAGTTTGCATAGACTTAGCTTTGTCCTCCATTTTCTTTAAAACTGCTTCCACAGGCGAACCAAACAACACATCAGACTGTAAAGGAGCATCCAAAATCCTTGTCTTAACATGCTCAGCTAAATTCTGATCCCTCAACCAGGCATGCCTGCGAAGAACAGAACTAGTGGCAGCCACACTCGAGGAGGCCTGTACAGCATCAAAACCACATTGCAAAGAATGCTTACCCACTTGTTCAGACACATGAACTAAATCCAGCAACTCTTTACACTCAATACCTTCCGCCAAAGCATCCACCTTAGATTTCAATTGTGAAAGGAGATAATTTTGATATTTTAGCATGTGAAACTGACAATTCAACGCTCTCATGGCTAGAGTGGAAGAAGTATACACTTTCTTTCCCCACCTATCCAAAGCCCTTGCCTCTTTATCAGTGGGAACAGGATTTTTAACCACAGAGGCCTTAACACCTTTAGGCCCCTGAGAAACAGTTTCTGGGTCCGCCCTAGGACTCTTAAACAAATACTTATGAGCTTCGGGCACCCTATAGTACCTATCAGGTTTAACAGGAGCAGGAGGCAAAGAGTCAGGGTTCAGGGAAGCCTCTGCAAAAACATCTTCCACCACATTCAACACAGGAGGTATAGCTAAGGGCCTATGTTGGGGTAAAATAAGAATTCCCTAAGCCTTTTCCTGGAATCAGAGTAATCTTGGCCTTCCCATTTAAAGTGTTCTCTCATGGAATGCAGAGTCTCTGAAAATGAGAAATCCTCAGGAGGAGAAGCTGTAGGTGTGGAATCATCCACATCAAAATCAGAATAAGGTGGAAACTCCTGCAAGTCTTCCAGAAGACTCTGAAGCCTCTGAATACTGTTCCAAACACTCAAACTCAGGTTCCACCCTAGGCCTCTTATCAGGAGGGGGCATAGAGCCTCTAATCATAGTAATTAAATCTTCTGCCATTTTAAGCATATGTTTCTTAGGCACAGAACCTGAAGTGCTAGGAGAAGCCCCCACTGAAGCTGAACTTGGCCTACCTCTCAAAGAAGTTTTGGAAACAGTAGAGAAGCTCTAACTACCTTGGGAAGAGAGGGAAGAACAGTTACCTGAGAAGCCCCTCAGCCTGGCCTACTTCCTGAGAAGGCACATCCTGTAACAGTAAAGTCTCTGCCTGAGACTCCAAAGAAACTCCTGGCAAAACCTCCGGCTCCACTGAGCCTTCTAAAGAACCGACGTCTGGGACTGCCGGTTCATCAACCCTAGGCTTCGCTGTTTTGTCCTTGCGCTTTTTGGACGAAGCGGGCATCGGAGCATCCGACGGCATTTTATAATTGCAACGCTTCCCAAACACTAACCTGGCACAGTCTAACCGTCTCTTAATAGTGCGTTTGTTAAACCTAGCACAAGAGCGGCATCCAACAACGTCGTGCTCAGGCCCTAAACAAGGTATACACAAGGTATGGTAATCCCTATGAGGTATCTGTTTCCCACAAGAAATACAGTTATTCACTTTTTCTGACATCCGGTTAAATACTGAGGCAAGAAAAAACCAAAATGTTCCCCAACGGGGTACTTAGCCAACTCTGATTCGGTCTGAAACTCCGACTTCAGAAAATTTCAGAACGCCAACCTGCACTCGCAAAACTGCTTCTGCATCGGACCATGCGGCAAAAAAGACTGAGGATATGACGTCGGTCATGCGCATTAGTACCCTGACGTACTGACGTCAGTCTAATGCGCCCTGACCGACGTCAGCCATATACTCTGGTATTCGGGCCGACTGGACAGCGGACTACCCAATGGTTAGGACTGCAGCAATGTGGAATGAAGAACATCTCTCTATCTATGCATTCCTCCCTCTGCCTCTTCTTTCCAGAATATTACTCAAGATCAGACAGGACAGACCAAGGCCAATCCTGATTGCCTCAAACTGGCGACACCAGCACTAGTACCCACTACTGAGCAGCCTGTCACCCAGGCACCTACCCCAGATCCCAACCGTCCTCACTCAGCTGGGGGGGGACAGATCTTGCATCCGCAACTGCAAACCCTGAATCTTGCAGCCTGCTTATTCCTTGAATTCTCCCACAGTGACCAGCCTAAGCAAGCAGGTGCTGGACGTTATTCTTGAAGCCAGAAGACCCAGTACAAGAAAATCCTATGCTGATAAGTGGAAAAGGTATTGTTCATGGATTCAATCTAAAGGAGAGGACACAGCACTACCCTCCTTACCTCTAATCCTGGATTACCTAGCAGATCTACTCTACAGAGGCCTATCCTTCTCCATTAAGATCCATGCCTCTGCCATCTTGGCTCATTACAACTCTTCTCTCACCCTCTCATCAAACAGTTCCTGAGAGGGGCAAACTTAAGGCCACCAAAGAGAGCACCCACCCCTGCTTGGGACCTTAACTTTGTACTGGAAAAGCTCACGCTACCCCCCTTTGAGCCTACAGTGTCAGCAGAGTTGACATTCCTCTCTTGGAAAACAACCTTGCTTCTGGCCATCGCTTCAGCTAGAAGAGTGTCTGAGCTACAAGCACTTATGGCTGTGGAACCCTTCATTATTTTTCATGATGACAGGGTCTCCCCCAAGACTAACCCTTCCTTTATGCCTAAAGTAGTGTCCAGTGTGCCTCTCAACCAATCTAGCCATTTGCCAACCTTCCTCCTCAAAATAAAGGGGAAAGAATCCTGCACTCTTTGGACGTGCACAACTCAGATTCTACCTTGATAGGACTAAGGCCTTCAGGAAGTCTGACCAATAACTAGTCAGTTTTGTCCCGGGGCAGAGGGCAAGGCCATTTCAAAACAATTTCTAAATTGGTAGCACACTGTATCCATTTCTGCTAAAAACACCAAGGGAAACCAGCCCCTCAGGGGGTCAGAACACATTCAACTAGGACAACATCTACCTCTACAGCATTCCTCAGGGGAGTCCCCACCAGGGACATTCTGGAAGCTGCTACCTGAAGTTCTGTACACACCTTCACCAAGCATTACCACCTGCCTATCTTTTCCCAATCCAGGGCAGGTTTTGCTATAGCAGTCCTGCAGGGCATACTAGCCAGCCCCAACTCTTCTTGACTGCCTCCACCCTTTCTTCAGCAGTACAGTTGTGTACACTTACCATAAATGTAGATGTTTGAGTGTATTCACTGTTGCAGTCCTGGTTTTCCAGCCTCCAGCCCCCTTGTCTCTCTCTCTCTCTCACCTCTCTATGTCTATTACTCACCCCTTACAGGGCTATTTACTTTTAACTGTTGGTGTTTTTCCCACCATAACTTAGCTCCCTATATGGGGGGGCTCCTGACATTTGGGGCAAGAAAAACTGATGTAATGGCATCGGTTGCCTGTGTTTATACCCCTGATGACCTGAAGTCTGTCCTGGAGTGACAGCAACCAATGCAGAAATACAAAGTCTCTGGTATTCGGGCCAACTGAGGGCTACCTGCAGGCAGATAACCAAAGTATGACTAATGCAACAGTGAATGAACGCTAACATCTACGTTTATGGTAAGTGTACACAACTGTACTTTCTTTGCAATGTCACTGTTGTCCCACATTTTCTCCACTTTTTGATGACTGTCTTCACTGTGTTCCAGGGTATATTCAATGCTGTGGAAATTTTTTTATACCCTTCTCCTGACTGATAACTTTCAACAATGAGATCCCTTTGATGCTTTGTAAGCTCTCTGAGATCCATGGCTTTTGCTGTAGCAGGCAACTGTGTAAACGTCAGGAAAATCCACCTAGGACAGCTGAACTTTATTTGGGGTTAATCTGAGTCTCTTTAGTTGATGGCAGATGTGTACCCAAGAAGACTGAATGCTGTAAGTAAATCAAAAGGTGCTTCAACAAAGTACTAGTTCAAGGGTGAGCACACTTATGCAACCAGCTTATTGTACATTTTGTATTTTTTATATTTTTTCCCCTAAGAGATTTGTTTGTTTTTCAATTGAATTGTGCAGGTTATAGGTCACATTAAAGGTGGGAAAAGTTTTGAAATGATTTATTGTGGTCTCATTTTTTAATATCACAAAAACCTGGCATTTTAACAGGGGTGTGTACACTTTTTATAGTCACTGTATCTGCTAACCTCACAAGACCCAAACTTAGTGAAAATTTTGAAATATGAGGAGACTAAATTTAAGATGACTTTTCTACTTAATCTAGCAGAAACATATAGGCATCAAGCAGGAATGGAAATTGAATCAGAAGTAGATAAAAATCAGGCAGCAACTGAATGTGCCAAAAACAAAAGAAAGAATATAAGGTGCAGGACCAGAAGAGAAGGCAAGAAATGTGGAAAATGCATAAATATAGTAGCAAGTATAGAAAATTTCTAGAAGAACCTCATGTTGATAAGGAAGGAATGCAGGAATGGTTAAGGAGAGGTGAATTTAAACCAAGAGATGAAAGGTTAATATAGGCGGCCCAAGATAGTGGGCTGCGTACACATTAGTTTACAAAATCCATTGAACATGTGGGAGAAATGGATAAATGTAGGTTTTGTAAAACCAAACTGGAAACAGTCGCACACCTCGTTGCTGGTTGTGATGTACTAATGGTAAAAGGACTGTATATTGAAAGGTATAATAATGTGGCAAGACTGTTGCAGTGGGATTGTGCAAATATTATGGTAGTGAAGTGGCTGAACATCACTGGAAACATGAGCCACAGGGCATCATAGAAATTGAAGTCTACATCACATGGTATTCACCCATTACCAGCAGTTCAAAAGGTAGATGCTAGAAAACCGGATATAGTGGTCCATGAAAAGAAAACAAAAGTAGCATTGATCGTTGAATCACCACACCCAGTGACTACAGTGCCTTATGTACAGAGAGACACAAAGTCACAACATATCAGGATTTGCAGGCAGAAACGAGAGCAGCGTGAATGAAAGATACCCAGACAGTTCCAATAGTAGTAGGAGCAACAGTTCTTATAAAGAAGAGTCTACAATTGTATTTAGATGTACTACCAATACACGTAACTCCATGTGAACTGCAGAAAGAGTCATTACTGGGCACATTGTGTGTGCTGCAAAGAGCACTACTGGCTGACTCGGAGAGTGAAACAGAACTAATTTCATGAACTTTAATTGTACTTTGACTTAGGAATGGGGTCCATTCCCGTCATGGTATTAGAAACCCAAAAGATTTGGAGAAATTAAAAAAAATGTGTTACCTTACTGAATTTAAGGAAGAAAGAAAGAATCATGGAACCCAGTTAATAAATGAATGCACCTGCTTGTTTAATTCTCACAACAGAGATTTTAAAGTGAGTTTATCAAAACATTCTGTTACGGAACAAGAAATAGTTACCTTCACAGAACGAGTATGCATCCATCCTTTATCTGTAACACTATTGTAAAGAATCAAATGTTAAGGATAAACTTAACACGCAAGATGATATAATGAATGAACAACTTGATGAAACTGCACAGGAATTTATAGCTAGAGGTTATAGCTTACAAGATGTTTTAGACTTTCAGCTCACTGACATGAGCGAAAATGCTAGCCAAGCCTATATTTTCTTGTCATAACTATTCTACATCAAGAAGAGAATCTCTGTGTAAGATGCAGTGTTTTATGTTCACTTGTAAGTCACGCTCTTCAACAGATTATATGTAAATATTGGTTGATTCTTACAGATTTTCCTTGGTTGAGAAATGTCATATCTGATAAACCTACTTTTGGACATAAAAGAACATCGGATTTATAAAATTAGTTGTGCTACAAGGATCAACCTAAAAATTCCCTGCCTTTCTATAGTGTTAAGAAAGGGACAATTAGATGTAATAAAAATAACTCTACTTGTGTTGCTACACACTTTGCAATATTTTACTATAAGTTCATGGCTGACACAGTTTACATTAAATGCATGGTAATTGTGATATAGATATATATATAATATATATATATATATATATATATATATATATATATATATGTATATAATGTATTCCACATGCACCACAACAATGACAAACATGAAAACAAATTGAGAACAGGACTGACAGAGAAAGAGACATTAATTAGATTATACTTGGGTGATGTAGTACATCTTATTGATACTGAAGAACTGAATGAGATTTTGTGAATACAGATTATAGAATTAGGCATATTAAAGACTGGGTGACTTACTGGTATGGTTAGAGCATGTGGGAAATTAAGAGGACTGGGGTGGGATTCTTTTTCTTTAATTTCACAGGTGCTTTGAATTCAGTTTTCTGCTTACATGAATATCTTTTGAATGAAATTTGCTTGAGATGATCACATTTTTTTTTGAAATCTTTGATTTTAGTTTGAATTCTTTATTATATATTTGTCTATTATTTGTAGTTGTTAATTTGGAGGATTATTGGATTACTGGACTTGTCCCCCGTTCCGATTTAACAAGGAAGTCCCCCGTTGGTTCGATTTAGGAGGACCTTTTGAGATTACAGAGAAAATTTTTTCTCTGTGTGGATCACGAAAAGAAATTACCTTGAAAAACAAAAATCTGTCATCACAGGAGGAAGAAAGAAAAGAAGTTAAAACTCAAATTTATGTCAGGGAAATATTTCCATACCAGGGACTCCAGATCTGGGAAGCATTTCTACCAGGATAAGTCCAATAATCCAGCCACTGTCCCCCTCCCCATATGCGGGTGTGAATAATAATCCCATTTCACATCAGTTCTTGGATTCGCTGTTCCTTTCAGTTTGTGTGGCCATCTTCCCTCCAATTTGAGCTGTTAGCGGGTTTTGTGGCCATCTATTTGTCTAAAATTTTTGGATTCGAATTTGTCAACCTGTGTTTGTTTCTCAATATCAAATTAATTACAGCATGATTGGAGTTTTAAGCTGGAGTGGATTTTGGTTTTTAAAATTACCGATTCATTTTGTTTTTTAGTTGGATTTGCTTTGCTTTTTTTACATGACTTGGTTCCAGTATTGTTAGCTGTTTGTTTTTTGGAAGTCTTTAACTTTAGTATGGTTGTTAGTTCATTTTCTTAATTATGTTTATTAATTAGTAGTTATATTTAAATGTTTGTTAACTTTTAAAGTTATAATTTTTAGTTCAAGACAGAGAAATGACTTAAGCTATTGGGCGTGTTGAATATTTCTCACTGTTATCGAATTGGGCTCGCTTGAACGTCATAATAAGTCTTGCCTTTTACCCAACTGTGACATTGATACCTGATATAACGAACCACGAGGGGGCTCACCTTGTGTTTGGACTTTTGTCTAACAGGTCATGTTTTTACATGACTAAGATCGGGGTTGTTCTACAGTATCAAAATATCAGCTTGTTGCGTTTGCTAGCAACATTGGATATGAACATTGGACAAATATGGTTTAATCTGTTATGTATTTGACCCTTTGAAGTGTATAACTATAGCATTGATCAATGCAGTGTTTTGATCAATTATTGTATCAAACTGTATATGTATGATTGCACACTCTTTTCTTTACGTGTTGGTAATTCAAATATTAGGGGCCTACGATGGGCTTATATTTACCATGTTAGGATCAATATGACAACTGGGTTCATTTAGGTTTCTGATTTATTGATTCTTTCTTTTGGAGAGGTGTGTTTTTTATAAGATTGATGTATGGTATCATTACTATATGCCAATCTGAACAACAGTTTATATTAGAATTGAGTGAATATGTAATATTATATCTAGGTTTTTGAACTTATAATAACAACAGATGGGTTCAGATGAATATTTTATAGTTTGATACTACACCCGTTGGGTCACTACATTGTTTTCGATGTTTATATCTGTCCAATGAACATAGGGTTGGATCTGGGACTTGCGTTTCTGAACTATTTATTTTTGATATTTATTTTTTAGGAAAGCATTATACCAAGTTTGGTGTCACAGTATATGGCAGATTGTGTTCTTGTGGTCGGTTCGAGAACTTAGGTGGGCCTCCCTCTCTGTATCTTTTTTATTATTATTTTATTACTCCTGAGCACAATCCTTAGGACCAATAGCTCATAATAAAATAATTTCTATTATTATTGTGTATACATATGATGAACAAGTTGATTGTGGTGATACACTATTTATAGTACCACCATTGTAGCTTAGGAGATTGTCCGACTATATGTGGTGAGACACAGGATATGGATATATTTTGAGTACAGCCCATTGGTTATAGGCTATATACAGGAACTGAACATCTAGGATTACTGTGTTTTTATACCACCAAAAGGTTATTTTTGGTTGATGCGTAGCAATTTGCGCCTTTGACAAATATTTAATATTGAGCGCTTTTTGAGGCTATTTATAGCTCCACCATTTGAGCTGCGGAGTTTTCCCTGCTCTATTTGTCTTTGGGTCATTTATGTGTATCTAATATTTTCTAACATATTAGAGGTCTAATTGGTTCTGTGAAAAGAAACTCCTGGTGATGCAAAGGTAAAATCACCAAACAGCTTTAATAAAACAAAACAAAATAACAGTGAGTACATTTTTACCCCGTTTTGTTTTTTTAGCTATTATTATTTTTTGTGATGCACCTTCAGGACCACATTTGCTTGATTTAGGAAGCTGTTAAGTTGATTCAACATACGGACACTGACTGTTTTTTTTTATTCAACACTCATTGTTTGGTAACAGGAACTTTTTTTTGGACTGGAATTGATACTATTCTACAGTGGTCACACATGGCCTTTGTTATACAGGTTTCCACACTAAAGTGGTTGTTGGTTACCATAGTTCACTATAGCAAAGGCTGTCTATCATTAGCGACTACCATTTCATCACTGGTACTCACCGAGTAGCAAAGTTTTTATTTATATAAATGTTAAACGGAGATAATTACAAATACAAAAACAACAACACTTCTGTTTGCTTAATTACTCAAGTGAGAAGCAATTTAGGGTTTTTTAGCATACTATGAAGTGATGTGAATTTTGACTTAAACAAACTTGGTAATTTTAAACTGTTGAACAGTTTATAATAATTGTTTTTTTTTACATATATTTCTTATTTAATTTCACTGACTTTTTTATTTTTATTGTTTATTTTTACTGGTTATTTAGATTTACTTATTAATTTTACTTTTAGGTACAAAGTTAGAATCAAGTACAAGAGGAAAAAGTCATTAGTTTAGCGCTTCTAAATGGAACTGATTTCTTTATCAGATTTAATCTGTGTACTTGTATTGATTTTTGTACTGCACATTTAAAGAACAGGATTGTTATAATTTTCTAACTAGAACATTTGAAATTACAGGACCCTGTTGATTTAGAGCAAAGTTATCACATATATAATGTAGGTTTTGATACAAGTTTTGTGGCAACACCCGTTTTCAATATTTTATCATGTTTTGAGAGTTGACTGTTATATTTTATTACCGGAATTACCATTTGTTTTCAGTAGAGCTAAATTTACTTAGTTACCAACGTTTAATATTCTCTTCTCTAAGGGACTTTAAAATTATTTTAGAACTTAGTGGTAATTTCAGAATTAATTGGTAATTTCGTTAGAGGAATACATCACATTTACCAATTAAATATACTGAGCCATAGTAACTTTAACTAGTAACGTTTAGCTAAATAGATTAATTAAAACACTACTACAATCATGGAACAACTTATGCTTCAGTACTTAGATATATCCAGACAAATCATTTCCTTACTGCAAGGAAACAAAGACAACAATAGCATTACTAGCTCACAAGCTAAATTATTTACCTTACACACTCCATCTGGTATTAGCAGGGACAGAAGCCACAATACAGGGTTTCCAAGGGTTGATGGTAATAACAGTAACATCAATAGAATGGGATATGTTAACAGAACAAACAGAACAGGAACAACACTGACATGGAAGATTTCTTAATACCCCCTGTATTGGGCGATTCACCAGGGAGGGCACAAAATCTTGACCTAGGGACACTTAACTCACAGTTATTAAAGTTTGAAAAATTAGCCAAAAAATACAAATCTTTACAGATGGATAATGTCTTTTTGGAACGCTCTATTGAGCTTAACCAGGTACCAAAAGGCCTTAGGGTTTTCAGGATTCCCATAGGTATTAAGGCCAACTCAGAAGCCTATGGGAATATGCTGGAACTGTTTGACAGGACAGGATTAGATTTGATGAGAATAATTATTAGAGACAATACCAGTAAGCTTGTCAATTTAAAGAATGACTTGGTTACACTCAAACAAAGTATTATTAATGACTTGTTGTTTGATAGTTACAGAAACAGGTTTGAGAAGATGAAGATAGATCTTGACAAGTTTGTAAAAGCTAGTATGGAAAGAAAACTTAGGAAAATTCAAAGGGACACAAATGAATATAAGGAGAAAAAGGCTTACCCTATGCCGAACACTAAAGAAGGACATAGGGAATTAGGTACAAGAAGAGAAACACTTCAGACGGCGATAGGGGAGGTTGAAGTTATACAAGAGGACACAGATGAGGGGACTTTTTTTTTTTTTTTTTTTAAGAGAATCCACCCCCCTTAAGGCGGTCTGACCGATTAAGGAATCGGGACCAACCACAGATTCACCCAGATGAAAGACCACCTCACTGGCAGAACTTCCAAGCAAGGGGCAATTGGAGAGGTGGGGGACAGAGGAGAAACAACTCCAACAGGAACTGGCACTACAGGTAGAGCGATCAAAATTGCGAACAAACAATATAGACCACACTATTGGCAATATAGAATTGTCATTGGTCATTACTGATTACATAGTTGAGGCTTTACTGGATAAGGAAGTTAATGATTCACTGGTTGTTCCCTTTAGTCCAGACAAAAACACGGACAATCTTGAAGGTCCAATTATTATTGGTGACGGCTCTTTCAACATCTACAACTATTCAGATTTGATTATTTATGACACTATCCATTATAACAATCAATCCCCCCTGTGGATAGTGCTTTTTATTATCAAGCCATGCACCACATGCTTGAGGATACTTGTTTTTATAGTAGGATCACTGTTTCAGATGTTCATAGGATCATTTCCTCTGTGAATCGCGATATTAAAGATCTCCACATAGCTGGTCTCCTCACTGATGAGTTGTTCTCCTTTATGGATGTTAACAACCCTCTGATACCGGTCATCCAGGGGTTACCGAAGGTCCATAAGCAACCTAGGAATCCACCTATGAGACCTATTGTTGCTGGAGGGGGGTGGGTTACTGAACCCTTATCATTGTATGTAGAGAAATTTCTATGACCAGTTATTAGTTTAAATCCAACTGTGTTGAAGGATTCTAAGCAGTTTTTATTAGACCTATATGAATGTGTTAGTGGTTTAGATGACATTAAAGACTTGGCATTTGTTACGCTTGACATTAAGTCATTGTTTACAGTGATACCCAATGAGCTGGGGATACACTGTGTGCAGAAATACTTAGTTATCCATAGTGGGTATTCACCTAAGCAAATTGATTTGATCTATTTCTTTTTAGAGACAGTCCTGAATAACAACGTGTTTATCTTTGGTGAAGATATGTTTTTACAACAACATGGTGTAGCTATGGGCACTTCATGTGCCAATAGCTACGCCAATATGTTTCTTGCCCAGTGGGAATCTGAGTTTCTGTTTCCACTAACAGCTTTTGTTGATCACGTCGTTTTTTATCGACGTTTTGTAGATGATTTATTTTTGCTGTGGCCGGGGACATCTGAACAGTTTGATAGGTTCTTTGGGATTGTGAACAATTTGACTGTTTGTCTAAAGTTCACCTATAGTCTGTCTTATGAAAGGATTAGTTACCTGGATGTCATTGTTGAGACGTTGGATGATCACCTGATTAATACAGGGATCCATCGGAAGACATGCCATAGGAATGCGTTCCTGTTCAGGTCTAGTATGCATCCAGGTTACATTTTTAAGAATCTCATCAGGGGACAGGGTATGAGAGCATCAAGATGAAATCCCTCATTAGTAGGATTTCAGAAGGAAATGACCAGCCTGGAGAAGAAGTTTCTGGATAGGGGCTATACCAGGGATGAGCTGAGTAGACAGTGGTCTGACCTTCTTGATTTAAGGTCCACTAGGGCATGTCCTTATTTTGGTTTGCCTCCAGAATTGAATAATTTCTCCCCATCTACTAGTGGCAATAAGATTAAGATTCCACTTTTTTATACTAATGATTACAGAAGAGTCACTGATTTGTTCCATCACCATTGGTCCATTCTTTTAGTGGACGATGACATTAGCAATATTGTGGGTAGTTTTCCCACTTTTAGGTATAGAAATCATATGAACCTGAAGAGGTTACTATGTTCTGGGACACACAATAATGTTGATACGTTTCACCGTGGTTCCACGGTAGCGTGTGACTCCTGTAATTTTTGTGATTAAATTGACTCATCTGGTGTTTTTCATCACCCTGATCTTGGTAGGGATTTTTATTTCAGAGGGGTTAACAACTGTATGATCCCACATGTGGTTTACCTGGCTCAGTGTGTGGCATGCAGTGCATTTTATGTTGGGAAAACCAACAGACCCCTGTGTGATAGAATGAGGAACATCTCTATCACATTAGGAAGGGGTCCCCACATAATGCACTTGCCAAGCATGCCACTGAGTTTGGGTGCACACATACGTTTAAATTTCAGGTGATTGAAACTGTTACACCTAGCATCAGAGAAGGGGATATTATTGCTTATACTGAGTATAAGGAAACAAGGTGGATTGTTCTTTTAAGAGCAGATCGAGGCAGTGGCCTTAATGAAAGGGCTTCTATTAAGCCAGTTTTGAAGAAAAGAAGACTTCGTAAATGAAGTCTTTGATGGTTTTTATTTTTAGTTTTTTCTGTTGAGTTTATAGTTTGTGAATGTTTTTTGGTTTAAAGTGATTTTTAGAATGTAGATTGTATGGATGTATTGTGTAACGTCCTTATTTTTAACTTTGTTCTTTATTACTCTGTATCTCCTTACTGTGACTTTAAGCGTTGATTATTTAATTATTTTATTTAATTGATTTATTAGATGAGATGGTTTTGTATAAAAGATAGGTTAGGTCTACTGTTTGTAAAGGTCTGATGAAGCTCCAATGCGAAAGCACTTACCTGTTTGTGCTGGAATAAATAGTGGATTTTTATTTCTTTGACTGGCTGAGTGTTTGTCCTCATCGAGTTGCAGCTGTGTTTTACCTCTGATGGTGTATATATTTTTTCTTTTTATGTACATTTATTCATTTTACACCACAGTGGTTTTACCCAGTGAATGCTAGCAATTTTCATTTTTATTTCTAGTCATTTAAGTTTGATGAAAAAAGGATTTTCTTATGTACCTAATTTTAGATACAATATAAATAAACTTATCAATTTGAAACTATACACAAGACAACTCAATTTAAAGTTATACTTTATGAACGAATCCAACATAAAAAGAGAGAGGCAGATCACAATAGTTAAGAGGAGCAGTTTATTTATTCCACCATACAATCCCTTGGTACTAGCTTTTGAACATCTATGCACCTCTCAGATGAGCATACCTACAAAAATTTGACATGTGCAGAAGAATTCTGTTTAAAGGAACTTTCAACCAATAGTCAATATAGGGTCATGAAACCTGACAAGGGAGGTGGGGTAGTTATGTCAAATACAGACTATATGTGGAACATGCAGAACATACTGCAAGATTCTGACACCTACGAATTGGTGTCTAAATTTGATGCTCAGAGGGCATATACAAAGATTGATTGGCAAATTTATGATTTCTTACGTGAGGGAATAATCAGCCATGATGAATACACTTACTTGTCAGTAGAACATCCAGTTATGCCCAGTCTGTTTGATATTCCTAAGATACATAAGGATATCACCAACCTTTAGACCAATTGTGGCAGCCAGAAGATCAAAAACGGAACCCCTGGCAGCATATATTGACATTGTTAGTAAAAACACTCTTGACTACATATCACATATACTAAAGGACTCCTGGCACTGTCTGGACTGCCTAAGGACTTTGCTAAACATGACCTTGGGGAATTTTTGGTTTGTTACAGTTGATATAACAAACTTATTTTCAGTAATACCTCATGACACAGGTTTGGAATGGTTTTCTAGACGTTTGGCTAAATATAGTCATAATCACCAAGTAAAAAGAAGTTTTTGGGTTGATTTAATGCAGATTGCCTTCAAAAACAATCATATTCACTTTGAGGGTGAATTTTACAAACAATGCATGGGAGTAGCAATGGAAGCTAGATGTGCTCCCATTTACGCCAACCTGGTACTAGCTGACTGGGAGGACCAATATGTTTTGACATCAACTTATGCATCCAAAATGATTATTTATTTAAGGTTTTTGGATGACATACTATTCTCGAGATGAGTTGGATGGCTTTATAGTTTATTTAAATCATACTACAACTTTTTTGAAGTTCACTAGTAAGGTTGACAAAAGCTCGATTGATTTTCTGGACTTGCCTTTATACACCAGAGATGGGAGGATAGAATCAAGTTTATTTAGGAAAAAGACATACAAGTAACACCTTCTTACATTACAAGAGCTGTCACCCACACTATGTTAAGAAAGATGTAGTAAAAGGTCAGATGATTAGGGCATCTCGTATAGTAAGTGAGGGTACTACATTCTTAGAAGAAGTAGAGACACTGATTGGTTTATTCGCAGAGAGAGGTTACCCCATGGATTTATTAATGTCAACTAAACACGACATTATTCAAAGAAGGGGAACAGATTTTAAACCAATTTTATTAGATAAATGAAGAGATACAGGAAAGATCTCTGGATATCAACACAAACACAATGACATCCAGACGGGCATGGTGTTGCAGTACAACATCATGTCTGGTAAGGTTAAGGAAGTTATTGAAACAGGATGGCACAACATATTTTCTATAGATATGTTAAATATTTTAGGGGATGGCCCAAAATTTATAAACAGCAGGGGTGTAAACATCAAGGAACTTCTGGAGAAAATACCTAAACCCATTAGTCAAAAAAAATGCAAAGCCTGCAAATATATTAATGACGGTCCTTATGTACAAATTGGTAACTACAAAGGTCCCCGATGTGTCCAGGGTATTGTAATACAAACATGGTCATATATGTGGCTACTTGCTTATCCTGTCCAGCATTTTATGTTGGATCGACCACAAGAAAAATAAGACAAAAGGATACTGGAACACACCAGGGATATAAAAAACAAAAAGTCAACTAATTTTTTCTTTACCCATAGTAAGGACTGTATGAATTTCAAGAAATGTATATTTTTTTGTCATTGACAGACTATACACAAAAGACTTTGGTGGAGATTACAAAAACATGCTTGAAGTTAGAGAATGCTTATGGCAAATCAGATTAGAAGCCAGCACATGACTGGCATTAATGACACCTTATCTTTGGCATGTATATTAAAGCATAAAGCTTTATGTATTTGAAAAGTTGTAATTTTGTAATATGGAAATACAAGGGATTCTCTAAGGAAGATTTTGAGACACATTGCATATTGTTAAATTTCTGTATTGTATGTGTGCTGAACTTTTTGATAAGTGAAATTTTGTTGCGCCAGCAAGAGTTAACTCTCAGAACAATTGACAATAATTTTATTGTATTTTAATGCCCATTGGTTATAATGTTATTTGAATTTCATTCATAAAGGTTTGTTAACATTTCATTAACTGACTCTGAAGATGCCCTAGTTGGGTAAAAGCGCTAAGTCAGTTCAAGTGTACCTGTTATTTGTTTTGTTTTATTAAAGCTGTTTGGTGATTTTACCTTTGTATCACCAGGAGTTTCTTTTTACTAATTGGTTCTGTGTTTCGGAAGTAAATATTTTGAAATTAGTTTGTTTGGGTGTTTCCTAATTTTTGGAAAGAGAGGTGGTTCACTCTGTTTTCTTAGTCCGATAATTTGATCATGGATCTGGCATCTATTATTAGAGGATTGTCTTTTGACACTGATGATTTGGGTATTTTTGGTTTGGGTACACATACATTGAACAACAGCCTAGGGGCTGAATTAGATGATCCAGTTCATGAGTATTAGCTGGCCTTTCTTAAATTAAGCAAAGAGATGAAGAATCTGAGAAGCAATGTGTGGCACTTACGCCTTTTTAAGGCATACCAACAGAAACAAATATCGGCCAGAGGACTCAGGGTTAAGGTACGGCCATTAGTATCTTAGGCTGATCAGATATTATTAGACCAATGGCTTGCTGTGCAACAAGCTTCGATGGGCTTTGTCAATGCACTAGCTGCATATTATGAGAGAGTAATACAACAACAGACTCTCGAAATTGAGAATCTGAGTAAAGGGGTGCAGAAATATCAAACTCTTCCCTGTTATACTCCCTGTCTTAACCAACTCAGTAAGGATCTTTTGGAGTTGGAAAATACCCTAAAAGACAAAAAAATGAAAACATTTAACAGGGATGTGGATGATTTTGATAAAGGTAGACCATTCGATATTTGGAAAAATGTTAAATTTGTGACACCTAACCAAAAATTTGGTAATTTTAGACC
The DNA here is from genome assembly GCF_019279795.1 of Protopterus annectens. Taxonomy (NCBI): domain Eukaryota; kingdom Metazoa; phylum Chordata; order Ceratodontiformes; family Protopteridae; genus Protopterus; species Protopterus annectens. Next base: position 95,858,156 of record NC_056743.1, read on the forward strand.
CAGAAGACAAAAATCCATCTTGAAAAAGAGAAATAGGGACTCAGTTACCTGAGGTGAGGATACTTATCAAACGCTGAGGGGGAGGATGGCCACATGGATAGGTCACCCGTTTCTAAGAGGAATAATTTAGGTGACAATATGGGTCACCCTTTAGACCTAGGTCTAGAAGAGGGGAGGAAACATAAGGGTCCCTCCAGATTTAGAGAGTATGCTGAAGGTGATGGTTCAACAATAACAACATGTAATGTACATAACATCTCCTCGTTGGTTCTGTTGGATATACAAATAAAAACTCTCAATAAAGGTTTGAGCTTTGTGCCTGTTTTTTTTTGTGCCTGAACATAACTTTGCACAAGATGTGATAGGTTCATAGGGTCATACTAGGCTATCTGCCCTAGGGTATTTATAAGCCTACCCAGAGTGTGTTTGGCTTTCGCCACCCATTTTAAATTAATTTTGCTATGCCCTTTTTCGAGGGTAGTATACTGTGCCTCTGTCTAACAGTGACACAGAAGTGATACCCGGGGTAAACCTATGATCTCCCATCCACTCAAGATTCCTCTTGAAGAGAGTCAATGAGGGACTCTGCCTAACCTGGACTGGGATTTTATTCCAGAGTGAAGGGAGCCCCTGGGTTATGAATCTGTCCCTCCAGCATGTCCTATTTATTTCAGTGCTGAGGTTCAAGTCTCTCGTGCGCGTAGCTCGATGGGATTTGGATTTTCTGAGGTGCAGCATGTCCATTAATTCCGGGTTGGACATGGTTTTATACATCAGGCACAGATCGCCTCTGAGTAGGCAGTATGCCACTGAGTAGAGCTGGAGTTTCTTTAACTGGGCAGCATATGGCATCTGTTTGAGCCCTTTGATCCTCTTGGTGAGGTACTTTATTTTTATTTATTTTACATTTGTTGACCGGGCTAGTCCAACTGGATATATTTCCATTTTCAGCAGAGGTCCGGGGAGAAAAGCTCCATATTTAAACAAAAGGAAATACATTTTAATCACAAATATCATAATACACATTATTACCTATTTCTAAACAAGAATAGTAAGAGTATGAGCAGGGAAAGAGAAATGAAAGAAAGTTATCAAAAGAAAGAAAAGGAAGTTGACTTTCTAGGGAATAAGTAACATCATGATGAACATACTAACATGTTTTCATACCAGGAAGAGAGAGTAAAGATCAAGGAAAGAGAAGCAGCAAAAGTGAGAGAGCAAAAATAAGGAGACAAATACTTGTTTGAAAGAGATTTGTAGCCATAAGGAGGAAAGATGAAGAGGAGGAGTTTAAAGAGGTAGAGAAAGAAAGGTGAAGAGAGGAAGCAGGATGGAGAGTAAAGTATGGAGAGAAAGATGGATTAGATGAAGCAAATAACTTTAGTCAGGATTAGAGCAGGGACACATCCAGTGGCTTTTAAGGTAAATTCTGAGTTTTGTTTAAACAGAACAGTAGATGCAACGGAAGTAAGTTCAGTAGGTAGTTGATTCCAGTGTTTTCCAATAGTATTAGAGAAAAGGGAGTCACCTGCTAGGTTATTGGATTTGGTTAAGGTAACTAGCAGCTTACTTGATGAACGGAGGGAATTCAGATTAGAGTAGGGGGTTATGAGGTTGGAGAGTATAGGTGTGTTGTGAGGTTGGTAGAATGCTCTTTGGACAAAATGTCAGCTGGGAATGAAGCAACATGTTTGACAGTTCAAGCCAGTTAAGTTGCTGCAGATTCAGACAGTGGTGAGCTCTGAAGGGTTTACCAGTGACAAATCTAGCTATATTATTGTACGTGGCCGATACTTTTGAGAGATTATTTTTCTTAAGGTTAGTATAGATTGGTGAGGCGTAGAGAAGAGTAGAGATAAGATGAGAGTGGGCAAGAGTAGCTTTGGCTTGGGAGGTTAAGAAAGTTTTAATTCTATAGAGAGAGCCGAGTTTCCTGTTTACAGATTTAATGTTATTATTGATATGACAATCAAAGGTAAGGTTGTTGTCAATCGTGACACCTAGCAGTTTGGTATTGGGGTCAGGTGATATAATGGTTCCATTGTTAGATAGGATAGTAAAGTCTAATGTAGGGGATCTGGTAGTGGGCTTAAAGAGTAGGAGTTTGGTTTTTTTAGCGTTTAGGAGTAGGCAGCGTTTTAAGAACCAAGTTTCAACTTTAGAGAAAACATTATTACTTTGAAGTTCAGAGATGGATTTAGCAGAGCAAATTAATGTGGAATCATCAGCATATTGTATACAAGTAGCCTGGGGGATAGCTGTTTGTAAGTCATTTATAAAGAGGGAGAAAAGAAGTGGTCCAAGAATAGAGCCTTGGGGGACGCCAAGTGAAATTGGGAGAAGGGATGAGAGTTTATTATCCCAGAGAACGGCTTGTTTCCTGTTTGTGAGATAGGAACAAAACCAGTGGACAGCCTTAGATTCTAAGGAGAGAGATTCAAGAATAGAGTGGTTGACCATATCAAAGGCTTTAGATAGGTCAATGAAGAGAGCTGAGGACAGGGTGTTATTATTTCGATTCTTGTTAATAAGGTCTGTAAAGGTGAGGAGAGCGGTGGTTGTGCTATGAAAAGGCCTAAAGCCATGTTGACAGGGAGTGAGAATGTTATTTTTTATTAGGTGGTCCATTAACTGATAATGGACACATTTTTCCATGATTTTTGCTAGTGGGGATAAGAGAGCTATGGGCCTATAATTAGAGTATTCATAGGAGTTACCTCCTTTGTGTAAGGGTATGATGTGAGAGATTTTCCAGATGTCAGGTATGGTTTCTTCATTTATAGTTCTATTAATGAGAATAGATATGGGATAGGCAATTTCAGAGGCTGCTTTTTGAAGGAATTCAGATGGGAGTTGGTCAGCAGAGGGGGTGCATGGTTTGAGTTTGTGAATACATTTTTGTATTGTGGCAGTGGAGATGGGTTGTAGCCTAAAGGTTGGTAGTTTGGAGGAGGCGGGGTCGGGGATACTAGTGTTGTCACTAGAGAGGTGCGAGGCCAAAGAGTTAATAGTATCAATAAAGAAAGAGTTGAAAGTGTTGGCAGTATCAAGGGTGGAATTCTTTTCAGATCCGGTAGGGGAAGGAGTGGTAGTTTGTCCAGGGTGTAGAAGCCTGTTAAGGGTTGACCAGAATTTTTGAGGGTTATTGTGGTTAGCTTGTTGGAGATTACTATAATAAGTTCTTTTGGGGTCTTTCCAGTTGTTGCAGGTGTCTGGTAAGGTACATCCCAAAAGGGGCATTGTACTCAATTATGGGCCTGATGAGGGATGAGTAAAGAGGCATGATGACCTCCCCTGATCTAGATGTGAATCCCTTCATGATTAGGTGGGCTATATAAAATGTTTTTCTAACCACTTTGGCCACGTGGTTGTCAAATGAGAGATTGCTATCAACTTGGGTCCCCACATCCCCAATTACTTTTTCTGTACTTAATGGATTACCACCTATGTGGTAATTTGTGGGCACTTTGTTTTTGACAAAGAGGATGACTATATACTTTTTGGCATTTAGCTTGAGGCCATGGCTCTGGCACCAGTTGTCTGTTTCTGTGAGGCCCTTTTGGAGGATGCTTGTGTCGGTTGGTGAGTCGATTATTGTGCCCAGTTTGCAGTCATCTGCAAACTTGGTCAGCCACAGTCCTTCCGTGTTGGCCTGTACCTCCGAGAAATATATACTGAACAAGAGAGGTCCCAGGACTGAGCCTTGTGGGACGCCACTTGTAACTGGTTTGGAGTCTAACATGGCTCCAGCAATTCTAACCATGTGGGTTCTGTCCTTGAGCCAGTTTGCAACCCATCTAGTGACATAGGGGTTTATATTTAAGCTGGTGAGCTTATCTATAATGCCCAAGTGGGATATTGTAGCGAAGATTTTTGTGAGGTCCAGGTAGGCTGTGTGGACCACCTTCCCCTCGTCAATGGCCTTGGTGACTGTTTCAAAGAAATCGACCAGGTTTAAGAGGCAGGATCTGCCCTTAAAGCAGAACTGGGTAGGATCCAGTGTCTGTAGGTCCACAATATCTTTATTTATGAGGTCCATGATGATCCTTTCCATAGCTTTGCAGACCAAGCTAGTCAGGCTTATGGGGCGATAGTTTCCAGGATCCGTTGAGGCACCACCTTTGTGGAGAGGGACCACTGTTGCTGTACGCCACTCTTTGGTTACATATCCTGTAGTAAGGTTGAGATTGAACAGTAGTTTTATGTTTGGGTTTAGCTCTTCTTGGAGTTCATGTAGGACGCAGCCCGGGACACCGTCTGGTCCCAATGATGCTGTGTTTTTTGCTTTGGAGAGGGCGGCTCTTACCTGAGCATCTGAGATGTCAGGGGGGCAGCACTCTGCTGGGATAGATATTTGCCCTTTTGGTGGGGAGGGGGAGGGGGAGGAAAAGTTTGTACTGAACCTGTCTGCTAGGATGTTGGCAATGTCTGTGTGTTCGATGTATTTTTTGTCATTTTGGACTAATTCTGAGCATATCTGGGAATTCCCACCCAGGTTCCTAACATAACTAAAGAAAGCCTTGTGATTATCCTTAGTGTCCTGTGCAATTTTTCTCTTGAAGCTGGCCTTAGACGATTTTATGAGTGCCCGTAGTTTTTGCTAATACTGATCAGAGATGCCTTCCCTTTTTGGGATTTTGCTCTATCATGTAGTAGCTTCCTCCTTCTATTGTATAGTTTGTTTATGGCTGGGGTCCACCAGACAGGACGTCTGCCTTTGGAGGATTGGGTCTTGGTTTTATTTGGGATTGCATGATCCATGCATTCCTGAAGGTGTTCATAGAATGCGTTTATAAAGGATTCTGCGGTCTGGGCCGTATTTTCCACAGGCTCAGGGGCTTTGAAGGATTCCACCTCGGTTTTGAAGAGTGTGAAATTTGCTTTAGAGAAGTTTTTCACTGTGGTTTTCTGGGCAGGGGGTGGGGTCAGGATGTGAATATCCAGTGAGATTAGTTTATGGTCTGATCTTACCAGTGAGGGATACACTTCTGGTCTGGAGCATAGAGTCCCCAAGTTGGTGATGATCAGGTCCAGTTTTCCCCTCTTGTGGGAGTGGTAACAAGTTGTTCCATAGCATTTGAGTTTATAAATTCTAGGAACCTTTGGGCTAGGGTGTTGGAGCTAGAGTAATGCTCCCAGTCTATTTCTGGGTAGTTGAAGTCACCCAATATAATGGTGTTTGGAGAGACCTTCATATTTTCCAGTGTTCTCAGGAAGGCCGAGTGGGTTGTAGTGGATGTCTTTGTAAATACTTTAGTTGTTTTGTTGAATATTATAATAATACCTATTTTTAATTACTTGTATAAAATTGTTATGATATTTCTCTTATATGTTAAAACAATAAACCTGTTTTGAAAAAAAAGGAAGGCCGAGTGGGGTTCCTGGGTTTGGGAGGGTGGTCTGTAGCAGGCTATAAACTGGAAGGCAGTTTTACCCACTGTTAGTTGCACATGGATAGTCTCTGATGCTTTGTGCTGTGCCGCCAACCTGGAGGTGTGGGTATCTTTGACGAATATTGATACTCCCCCTCCTTTTGTGGTTTGGGCCAAGTTTTGGGGCCGAAAAGCATGGTATGAGGTATAACCTGGTAGTGCTGGGGTGCTCTCGGGAGCCTTGAACCAGGTTTCTGTTACTGCACAGATATCAATGTTCTCCATGCTAAGGAGAGTTTCCAGTGCGTGCATCTTGAAGTTTAGACTTCTAGTGTTGAGTAGCATTACTCTTAGTTTCTTATCCCTTGTGATACCTATGGAGGTGGGTTTGTCTTTTGAGCCTTGCCTAAAAAAGGCACTATGGGTATAGTATATAGTAAACTATATATTTCCATTGTCTATTGAATTTACATTTTTTGTTTCAGGATGGTCATAATAATGTGGAATCCAGACCTTTTAGGTTTCGGGATTCTACTTTCAAACCACCTATGTCTCCGGTTGTTTCAATTTTCCAGAATAATGTGTTGAAAGATTTACATTTACATATCAGCAAAGATTATTTGATTAGAGACATTACTAGGGCAGAGAGGCAATGTATTGACAAGCTCAAATATAATAGGGATATTGTAATTTTACCGGCAGATAAGGGAGGGGCAGTGGAGGTCCAAGATTAAATGCAATATTATGAAGAAGTACAAAAACAATTGTTAGACAATCGATATTATAGGATCATGCACTTAGACCCCACAGCCAGATTTAAGGTGGAGATTGATGCATTTTTGAACATGGCAGTTGATGAGGGCATCATTCTAAAAGACACTGGTTATCAACTTAAGGCTGACCGACCAAAACAACAATACCTGTACCTCTTGCCTAAAATCCATAAAGATCCTAATAATCCTCCAGGGAAACTCAGTGTCAGGGCGGGGTTCACTTACTGAACCCCTTTCTGAATTCCTTACCACTAATTTGAAACCTTTGTTGTCACATATACGGGCTCGGATCCAAGACACCACTCAGTTTTGGGGCATAATATCAGATTCACAACTTGAACCCCACTGGCTATTATGTACCCTCAATGTCATCTCCCTGTATACCAATATCCCCCATTGGGCAGGTCTAGCTGCACTTCAATATTGGCTAGACAGAGATAACCTTTATAGTCTGGGTTTTAACTCTCTTTTGGTCTGCCTAGCAGAACATGCCTTAACCAAGAATGTTTTTTACTTTCAAAAGCAATGTGTATGGCAAGTTCAACGTACTGCTATGGGGGCATCTTTTGCCCCCATATATGCTGACCTGTTCATGGCATACTTGAAGGAGCAATTAATTTATGACAATTGTCATAACCTATACCTGGATGAAACTGATATTTGGAGGTGATATCTTGATGACTATTGGATGGTGTGGAGAGCCGCTGAAGTTTATTTACAGGAATTTGTTGAATATCTAAATCAGAATAAATGGGGTATTGAGTTCAAGATTACTTGGCATAAATATGAAATCACTTTCCTGGATGTTCTGGTGAAACGTACCCCTTTGGATACTTTGTAGACTGAGATATTTCAAAAATTCCCCCAATGTAACACACTGTTGCATGCTACGAGCTTCCACCCCCAACATGTCATCAGAAATATCCCCAAGTCTCAACTTCTCTGGGTTAAGAGAATTTGTTCTAGTCCCTCCAAATATAGTCATTATGAACAGGCTGTTGTTACCAGATTTAAAGATCGGGGATACAGGGTTGGTGACATCTGTAGAGCTAGCCGGTTTGCCACACAGCAGGAAAGATCTGGACTACTTGAGTACAGAGGAGATCCTCCTGACAATAAAAATCAGGTCAGATTAGTAACGACCTATAGAAGGAACACATATTCATTCATGAATATAATTTCAAGACATTGAAATATCCTTCAGGGTGAGGGTTCACTTGGAGAATTTTTGGGAGAGAAATGTTCATACTCCTTTCGGAAAGGTTGTTCTCTGGGGTCCCTATTTAGTCACTACAAAAGATATCAGGTCCAGGATACAAATATTAGTCAGAGAACCATTACTGGTGATAAATTGGTTGGTTGCAACCCATGTGGCCATTGTTCTCATTGCCCCAGGGTGCTTAAGACGAAAAGCTTTAGTAGTAAGAATACACCTGTAGTATATGACTTAACTTTTTTTGGGAACTGTAGCACTAGTTGGGTGATTTATCTGGCCAGTTGTACATGCCCGGCCTTTTATGTTGGGCAAACGTCCAGGCCTTTAAGATTGAGAATAAGTGAACATATTAGCGATATAAAGAACCACAAACAGTCAAGTGCTTTATACAAACATATTTGCAAACCTAAAACTGGTACATTTAGTTTTACCATTATTGATTGTATTTTGAATAAAACACAGGACAGGGTTGGTCTACACAAAATATTAAATTTGAAAGAAAAAAAGTGGATTGCGAAGCTAGGAGGGCTTTTTCCACCTGGCCTCAATTAATATTTTTAAATTAATTAATTAAATGATGTCTGTTTAAAATATTGGCCAATCAAAGTATGTATTTATACATCATCTGCTGGTGGGGTGTGTTGTGTTTTTTTCTGCTTTTTTCCTGTTCACTGAAGAAGGCTATGTAGCCGAAACTGGTCTGGAGTCTTATGTGAATAAATGAATTGATGTGTATTTTTTAATACACCATTTTCCACAGAGAGTTGTGCAGGCTCTTTCATTTTTTCATTTAATAGGTTTTTGGGCCATTGCACTAGCCATACTTCATAGGTAGGTACTAGGCTGTCTGCCTGAGGGCATTTATAAGCCTAGCCAGTGTGTGTCAGCTTTTGCTGCCCCATTGATTAATTAACTGAGCCTCTGTCAAGAAGAGCCAATGAAGTGATCCCAGGGGTGTATTTTCTGTTACCCATCCACTTGTCAAGGTTTCTCTTGAAGAGTGTTAATGAGGAGCTCTGCCTAATGTAGTTAGGAATTTTGTTCCAAAGCATGGGGAGACTCTGTGACAGGAATCTATCCCTCCAGCATGTTCTATTTATTGTTGTGGTGAGGTTTAGCTCACTAGAGCGAGTGGCTCACAATGACTTGGATTTTTTTAGATGGAGCATGTCCATCAATTCTGAGTTGGACATGGCTTTGTAAGTCAGGCAGAGATCACCTCTGAGTAAGTGATATGGTCGGGCTGCATAGTACATATGTTTGAGACCAGTAATCCTCTTGGTGAGGTACTTTTGTGGTCTTTCCAGCTGTTGGAAGTGTCTTGTGAGGTACATCCCAAATGGGGCATTGTACTCTATGATGGGTCTGATGAGTGACAAGTAGAAGGGCACTATAACCTCTCTATTTCTAGATGCAAACCCTTTAGTAATTAGATGGGCTACATAGAATGATTTCCTAACTACTTTGGCAATATGATTGTCAAAGGAGAGATTACTATCTACCTGGGTGCCCAGATCTTTTATTACCTCTTCTGTATTAAGGGGGCTGCCACCTATGTGGTAATTCATGGGTGTTTTGTTTTTTCCAAATGGGATGACTATGCATTTTTTGGCATTTAGCTTGAGACCATGACTTTGACACCAGGTGTCCATCTCAGTAAGGCCCTTTTGGAGAATGTCCATGTCAGCCAGAGAGTCAATTTTGGCTCCCAGTTTGCAGTCATCGGCTTACTTTGTTAGCCATAGTCCTCCTGTGTTTGCCTGTACTTCTGAGAAGTATATGCTGAACAGTAGAGGTCCCAGGACCGAGCCTTGTGGGACACTACTTGTGACTGGTTTAGAGTTGGACCTGGAGCCCGCTATTCTTACCATGTGAGTTCTGTCTGTAAGCCAGTTGGCAACCCATCTTGTGACGTAGGGGTTTATGTTCAAGCTGGTGTGTTTTTCTATAATTCCTGAGTGGGGAATGGTGTCAAAACCCTTAGCAAGGTCAAGGTAAACTGTGTGAACTACCTTCCCCTCATCTATGGCCTTGGTGACTGTCTCGAAGTCTGCCCTTAAAGCCGAACTGGGTCAGGTCAAGTGTTTGGAGGTTCCCAATGTCTTTAATGAGTTCCATGATAATGCGCTCCATAGCCTTGCAGACCAGGCTAGTCAGGCATATGGGATGATAGTTACCAGTGTCATTTGGGGCCCCTCCTTTGTGGAGCGGAATAATCATTGCTGTGCACCATTCTATGGGCACGTAGCTTGTGGAGAGGCTGAGGTTGAACAGTGTGTTTGGGTGGAGGGGTTAGTTCATTCTGTAGTTCGTGCAAGACACAGCCTGGGACACCATCTCCCCATTGACGCTGTGCTTTTGGCTTTTGAAAGGGCTGTTTTCACCTGTGCTTCTGTGATTTCCAGGACACTACACTTTTCTGTTACTGTTGTGGGCCCTTTTGGGGGTGAGAGGGGGGTGAAGTTTACACTGAATCTATCTGCCAGGATGTTGGCAATATCAGTGGGTTCAGTATATTTTGTGCAATTTTGCACTAGCTCAGAGCATATCTGCGAGTTGCCACTTCGATTCTTGACATAGCTAAAGAAGGTTTTGTGGTTATCTTTCGAATCCTTGGCTATTTTTCTTTTGAAGTTAGCCTTGGAGGATTTTATGAGGGACCTTAGTTTCTTACAGATACTGATCAGGGATTTTTTCCTTCTTGGGATTTGTTTTTTTTCTGAACTAATTTCCTCCTTCTATTGTATAGCTTGTTTATGGCAGGGGTCCACCAGACTGGTTTCCTTTTCTTAGGGGAGTGAGTCTTGGTTTTGCTAGGGATGGCATGATCCATGCATCCTTGTAGGTGCTCATAGAGTGCATTTGTAAAGGTTGATGCATCTTGGACACTGTTATCCTTTAGCGTGGGGGCTGTGAAACTTACTACCTCTGTCTTAAGTAAGGTGAAGTTTGCTGTAGAAAAGTTTTTCACTGTGGTTTCCTTGGTTGGAGGTGGTGGGGTGGTGGGGACATCCAGAGTGATTAGTTTATGGTCTGATCTAACCAGTGATGGGTTGACCTCTGGTGTGAAAAACCTGTCGCCCATGCTGGTGATGACCAGATCCAATATGTTTTCACCTCTGGTAGGGGTGTTTACCAGCTGATCCAGGGCATTTGAGTTGATAAATTCCAGGAAGCGCTGGACCTGGGAGTTTGTACTTGAGTAGTTTTCCTAATTAACGGTAGGGTAATTGAAATTGCCCAATATCATGTTTTCCAGTGTCTCCAGAAAGGCAGAGTGGTGGTCCTGGGTCATGGAGGGTGAACTGTAACAGGCCACAATTTGCATTGCAGATTTGCCTGATGTTAGTTGCACATGGAAGATCTTGGAGGTATCATGCTGCATCACTAACCTGGAGGTGTAGGTATCCTTGATGAAAATGGATACACCCCCTCCTTTTGTGTTTCGGTCCATGTTCTGTGGCCGAAATGTGTGGTATGAGTTGTAGCCCGGTAGTGCTGGGGTACTCTGTGGATCCTTGAACCAGGTTTCAGTTACTATACAGATGTCAGCATTCTCCATACTGAGGAGTGCTTTGAGCACGTGCATTTTGAGATTAAAACTCCTGGCGTTAAGTAGCATAAGCCTCATTTTTTTATTTGTGCTGTTTACGGAGGTGGGTTTGACTTTTGAGCCTTGCCTAAAAAAGGCACTATGGGGGCAGCAAGAGCCTTGGCCAGTATTCAAAAGCCTAGGGGTGACAGGTGCAAGTCATTTCTTGCAAAGCAACAAGGCGTGTTGAGTATGTCATCCCAGGCTGACAGACACTGGATCCCCTTTAAATGACACCAGAAGCTTAGCCAATTGTTGAAATTGATCATTTTTTCTTTATACTGAGGTATCATTCTTGGTGAGGGCAAGATGCTGCTCAGGGTCAGGGTCATACCTGCCTGGGCTACATGATCAGAGAGCTCTTCCATGTCTCTTTTCATGTAGTCCAGGGAGGTACATCTCAGGTCATTCACACCAACATGAACAATGACAGTGTCATATTTGTACTTGTTCTGGAGTGATCTGAGTGCTTGAGTTATTTGGCGGATTCTGGCTCCCGACAGGCAGCTAACAGTAACCTTCTCCTTGTCCAGCCTAGTAAGTGGGACGTCAGTGTGCCTGATATACAGTCACCTATTACTAGTGTGTTAGGTATGTTATTTTGCCTTAAGGGCTGTGATTGTGCGGCACACTGATTTTGTGTTTTATGTGTTGTCTGGGTTGTGACGGGAGGTGCAGATTTTTTGGGTGTCTGCTTTGGAAGTCTGTGATGCTTTTGCTGGTTTTTATTTAGAGCCTCCGAGTATGATTTAGTGTATTTATGTGTATTTTTCGCCAGTGCTGGTTTAGTATGTCTATGTGAGGCTGGAGGTGTGGTGCAAGTATTATCCTTCTCCTCATGACTGCCTGTTCCAGTCTTGTGTGGAGAGAGCTTAGCCTCCAATTTAGCTATATAATTGCATCTCTCGCATATGTTAATGTTTTGTGGTAGGAGGAGAGGGTTGTCTGTGTACATGAGGCAGTTGTAACATTGCCTCAGGATACCCAGGTTCACCAGGTGGACTGGAGAGTATACCTGAAATTGCCCTTTGGTCATGCCTGAATAGTAGGGTGAGCTGCTTAGTCACTTGGTTGGTGAGGGGTGAATAATGACCCTTGCCCTGCTGGGCAATCCAGTTTCGGGGTATATTATTGCTTGCTATTAGGTCTGAGCAAGTGCTAGACTGTAGGATGCTTTTTAAGTGCTTAGGTTGAGAGTTAAACTACTTTCAAGGGAAAAACTGAAGAGGAGACTTGGTGGAGTTGGGATAAATTTAGCCCTAGCTAACCAGCGCTACCCGGGCATGCAAAACCGTGCAAACGTGGTTTTTACAGCAGGAAAATGAAAGAGATAGAAATTAGCCCAAAATGGCCTATAAACTACTAACTTCTGGGCTGGAACCACTCCTCCAGGGACAGATGGCTGCTCAAAGATCCCTCTCTCACAGGTGAACAGAGAAACCTCCCTCTATCCAAGTAAGGTATGGGCAACTCAGAAAATTGTAACACAGCCCTGAATTCTGCACTAGCCTGAAAACTGGACTATGCTAGCTTAGAAAGGTGGGCAACAAGGAAAAATTTCCAGTTTGAGAAGACGGAGCAAGCCCTAAACTGGTAACACTCCCTTATCAGCTTAAACAAGCGAATAAGTCTTTTTATGAAGTCCTCCAAAACAAAGTATGAATCCAAATTAGCTTCCTCAACTAAAGACAACCATAAGGCGTTCTTTAGTTACATCCATAACCTAAAAATAAAGGCACACATTTGTGCTGAACTAGTAGTTAATGATTTTATTTATTTTTTTTTACATTTGTTTACCAGGATAGTCTGACTAGATATATGTCCATTTTCAGCGGATGCATGGGGAGAAAACCTCCAATTAGACTAATTACAAAGATAACATTTAAAACATATAAAATATAAAAATTACAAAGATAACATTTAAAAATATAAAATATAAAAAAAGTATAAAAACATTTACAACAAAGAATAAAAAACAAAGTGAGCATGTACAATGGTTCGTGGTGTTCCCTAATAGGGATACACAAGTCACATGGTCGGACAATTAAAGGCAGGAGACGTTAGATTAGATAATGATACCACATATACTGAGCTCACCTGTTAGCTGACAGGTTCTGTGAAAACGTCACTACCCTGTCTCTGCCACCTCACCCCTACCTTACATCTCTAAAGAGCAGGTCATTAATGCCCTCTCTACAGCCATGAACACAGCATCTATGAGACATGATAACATCCCAGGCTGTGTCCTACATGGGCTCCAACAAGAATTAGCAACATATCAGCAATCCCAGCTCCTGAGAAAATTTCTGAGACTCCTCAAGAAGAACATTCCCCAGTGACTGTACTTGTTGGTAAACCCAGTCCTAACTATTATGTCATGAGATCGGGTAGCATCTCGAAACCTACTTCCAGATACACAGCAACCTGGATATGACTGTTATTTTTTTTATTATTGTCTGTATAAATGCATGCCTACTGAAATGTCATTGTTTATATGAACTAGCTCAGTAAAGAGGGAGGATGTAGATCAGAGTGTGTGATATACCTGTAAGAAGTTTTCCAGTGAGTCAGTACATGCATGTAAGCACTGGGCATGTGCAAGCAAGAGTACCATTTTGAGTGAGCAACCAGAGTGTGAGCATGCAAGTATGTAGTCAGTCAGTTAGATAGTTCAAGCTCAATGTTCCTGCCATCCATCCTGATGCATTTATATATAGTAAACCACTTAAATGAACACACAAGCCTCAATGTCTTCTTAATGCAGATAAGAACAGCGACAGTACAGTCCTCAAGCTTGGAAAATGAATGCAGTCTCTTTCCCTTGGAAAGGAAGGTTCTTGCATACATTACTTCCTCTTCTCCCCAAAGTTTTAATAAAAATCCAAAAGGAATGCCCAAAGATGTTACTAGGAACTCCATACAGGCCAGTGCAGCACTGGATGTTCTTTGTGTTTCACTGTTGTAGTCATCACATTTGGGTTATCTGCTTGCAGTAGCCCTCAGTCGGCCTGATTAACAAAGTCTTGGGTCCTGCGTCGGTTGCTGTTCCTTCTGTGATGTCAGGTTGTCAGGGGTATAAAACATGCAGCCAATGCCATTACACCAGTCTTTCTCACTGTGCGGTGCTCGAAGCAGAAGCAGTTCGCAGGTGCCAGTCGGCCGACTCTTGAAATTTTCATTTTCAAGTTTCAGAACCGAAGTGTTCAACTAAAAGCTTTGGGGAAACTTTATCTTGCTCTAAACAGATGTCAGTAAAAGTAAATAATTGCATTACTTGTGGAATGCAAATACCTCATAAAGATTTTCATTCGTACTGTATTCCCTGCCTAGGCCCTGACCACAATGTACCTCGCTGTCAGTTTTGTGCCTTATTTAAACCACGAATTATCCGTCGCCGGTATATTTTCGCTTCTAAATATTTTGGTGCTCAGTTCAATTATCCTGATACGTCTTCGGTAAGCCATCAGACTACCAACATTCCAAAAAAAATGCAAAGACAGAGACAGGCCTAGGTCCAAAGCTGCCGACGACGCTTCTCCTATGTCAGTCGCCAGTTCGCTGGTACTCAGTGAGGCGCTTTTGCAGCACCTGATACCCACTACTTCAGATTTCACAGGCCTCTACTGAGACCCATTCGGAGTATGCTGTGAGATGCTTCAACTGGGGAACCTGTGGATGTCTCTACCTTGGAATGGTCTGGAGCCGCTCTGCAGGCACTGGCTTCTGAGGGTGTATTCAGGCCTACTGACTTGCGTATTAAACCAACGCCATCTTCTTTTTCAAGGCCTAAAACTCGAACCATGCCTAGAAAACTGATGCCCAGACCACATGTTCAGGCCTCTATGCCTAAAAAACAAATAAGAATGGCTGAAGACCTTATTACTTTAATCAGGGGAATCCAGCCTTCCCCCTCTAAGAGACCTAGACTGAGTTTGCTTATGATACTTCTGACCAGGATTCTGAATTTTCTGTTTCCTCTGATGACCAGGATTTACCCTTATCTACCTATGAGGATTCTGATGCTGAGGACTCTATTCCCTTTGCTTCTCCCCCAGAGGATTTCTCTTCTGGTGAAATCTTGCATACTCTCAGGGAGCATTTTCGTTGGGAAAGTCAGGATTTCTCTAATTCTAAAAAGGGGCTTAGGGATTTCTTACTACTGCCCCAGCACAGGCCTGTAGCCATACCTCCTGTATTAGACACTGTTGATGATGCCTTTTCGGAATCTAGCTTGGCCCCTGACTCTTTACCTCCTGCTCCCAGAAAACCTGATGGATATTACATGGTCCCTGACTCTCAGAAGTTTCTTTTTAAAAATCCTACTGCGGATCCTGAGACCATTTCACAGGGACCCAAGGGCATTAAAGTTAATACTGCCAAAAATCCTACCCCCTCTGATAGAGACTCCAGTGCGCTGGATAGATGGGGTAAGAAAATATGCACTTCTGTAACTTTGGCAATTAGGGCCTTAAACTGCAAGTTTCATATGTTAAAGTATCAGCAGCATATTACTAGATTGCTTAAACAGAAAATGTTGATTCTTGATTGTGCTGAAAATAAGGATTTACAGCCTTAACTGCATTCAGCTGAACAAGTTGGAAAACATACTTTGCAATGTGGTTTTGATTCACTAGAGGCATCTTGCAGGGCTGCTGTAACTGGGTCTGTACTTAGAAGGCATGCTTGGCTTAAGGAGCAATCCTTGCCAGATCACGTTAAAGCCAAAATTACTGGATGCTCTGTTACACCAGGGCTGTCTGTTTGGCAACAAAGCAGTAGTAGTACTTTAAAAGATGGAGGAAAAAGCTAAATCAATGCAAACTGTTAAATATTTTTTACAAGCACAGCCTCCAAGGTTTAGTAGGCATTGGCCTTCCAAGAATTGGTCCTTTCCTGAATCTTCCAGACCTTCTCAGTCCAAACCCCGATCCAGCAGAGCTATCAGGCTTCAGTCCCAGGGTACGCGCACAGGACTAAGCAGTGGGGGGCCTCCACTTCCAAATCTGGGAGTAATAAAACTCCCCCCTATGGTAAACTGTCTCAGTGACTTCTTTTTAAAACTTCCAAGCACTTCTCAACTGTCTGCCCCTTTTGGGGGGGGGGGGGTGAATGCTATTCATGCAAAGAACTGGGAACTCATTACCCAGGACAAATGGGTTTTAAATATAGTGTCCCAGGGATACAGATTTCACTTCCACACATTGCCAACACCAAGCAGATGGCCGGACCTACCCCCAAATCAGTGGGCAGAGGCCCAAAAGCAAGTACTTTCTCTCTTAAGCATGGGGGCTATTCACTTGGTACCAGAAGAGGAAAAGGGACAAGGTTTCTACTCAAGACTTTTCCTGATACCCAGAAAAGACAGTTCATGGTGTCCTATCCTGGACCTGTCTATTCTAAACACCTTTTTAGTTATTCCAAAATTCCAGATGCTGACTCTTTACCAGTTGCTCCCTATGCTAGGCAAAGATGCCTGGTTGGCAACACTAGATTTAAAGGAAGCCTACCTGCACATCCCAATCAGGGAATCTTTCAGAAAATACCTATGCCTCAAAGCAGTTCTCTGCACTGCCCTTTGGCTTATCTACTGCACCCAGGGTACTCACAAAGTGCCTAGCTCCAGTCATTACATTTTGCAGGCAAAGAAATATTCAAATATACCTATACCTGGACGATTGTCTAATTCAGGCAGAAAGCCAGGACATACTTTTGAATCATCTGGCCTTTGTACAAAAGGTGCTAGCTTGTCTGGGGTACACCTTAAATGAAAAGAAATCACACCTGGTACCCTGTCAACAAATTATATTCCTGGGAGCAAGCTTGAATACAACTTCCCAGATGGCTTTCCTCATGCTAGAGAAATTCATTTGACAACCAATTTCAAACAAGTGGCCACAAAAACCCTGCTATCTGCAAGGCAAATACTACAAGCCTTGGGGTTCATGGCCTCCTGCATTCTTCTAATTCCATATGCAAGACTGCATATGAGTAAACTACAATGGTATCTAAAAAGCCTATGGTGTCAACATTCTCAGGATCTAGAAGCAATGATTCCTATCATACCTTGCTTACGCTTAGAGTTTCTTTGGTGGGCAGAGGTCTGCCACCAAAACAAGGGACTACCATTCACACTACCCTCTGCAGCCGAAACCCTAACAGATGCATCAGACTATGCATGGAGGGACTCACCTGGCAGGGAAGTGCATTCAGGGCAAATGGAACCCAAGTCAAATGCACCTGCATATCAATGAAAAAGAAATGTTAGCTGTACAAAATGCTCTGACAGTCTTCAAGGACCACATTTTTCCAGGACAATTAATGGTAAAGACGGACAACACCACTGTTATGTGGTACATAAACAAGCAGGGGGGTACCCATTCTTACCCCCTCTGCAGACTAGCCATGGCATTGTGGAACACAGCCCTGAGCTACCAAGTTTATCTACAAGCTCAATTCCTGCCAGGAAAATGAAATACACTGGCAGATGAACTAAAGTAGAAACCTCATGGACCCACACGAGTGGAAACTGGAACCAAGGATTTTCAACATGTTGACAAGCAAATGGGAGAGCCCAGATATAGACCTGTTTGCATCCCCCCAGAACTATCAATTGGACAAATTTTGCACAAGGACTCCCAGAAACAAGCTTGGAAAGTGGATGCTCTGTCCTTCAAGTGGAAAAACCTATCAGTTTATCCTTTTCTGCTCTGCCTTTGCTCTCCAAAGTACTACTAAAGATCAAACAAGACAAACCAAGGATGATTTTGATTGCACCAGACTGGCCATGCCAACACTGGTACCCCCTCTTGTGCAGTATGTCACTGTTGGCCCCATGGCACCTGCCCCAGACTCCTACCCTATTGTCTTAGCAGGAGGGCCAGATCCTGCACCCTCAGCTTCAAACACTGAACCTAGCAACCTGGCTAATTACCTAATCTCTCCCTTACCATCCCTCAGTAAACCAGTAATGGATATCATTTTAGAGGCAAGGAGGCCTAGTACTAGAAACACTTATGCTGAAAAATGGAAAAGATTCTGTGCCTGGAACCAATCTCAAGGGATGAGCACAGCAGTGCCCAATTTACCTTAGATTTTACAATATTTAACTGAGATGCTTCACAAGGGCCTGTCTTTCTCCTCCATCAAAATTCACACCTCAGCCATTTCAGCTCATTATAACATAGAACCTCCCCTCTTCTCTCATTCACTGCTCAAGCAGTTCCTCAGAGGGGCCAAAATTTTACGACCACCCAGGAGAGCTCCAACTCCAGCCTGGGACCTTAACTTTGTATTGGAAAAACTCACTCTTCCTCCTTTCAAGCCAGCTGCTACTGCAGACTTAAAATTCCTTTCTTGGAAAACAGCTTTCCTTTTAGCAATCACTTCAGCAAGAAAGGTATCTGAATTACAGGTCCTCATGGCAGTGGAGCCTTTCATTATCTTTCATGCAGACAGGGTGTCCCTCAGGACCAGTCCCTCATTCATGCCCAAGGTGGTATCCAGTGTGGCCCTTAACCAGTCCATTCATTTGCCAACCTTTTTTCCCAATCCACAGAACAAAGGGGAATGGATACTGCACTCCTTAGATGTGCACAGACAACTTAGATCCTACTTGGACAGGACTAAACCTCAAAGGAAACTGACCAACTGCTGGTGGCATTTGCTGCAGGGGCAGAGGGGAAGACTATTTAAAAGCAAACCATTTCCAAATGGATAGGCCATTGCATTCATTTCTGCTACAAGCACCATGGAAAACCTATCCCACAGGGGATTAGACCCCACTCAACCAGGGCGCATCTACCTCTATAGCCTATCTCAGCGGTGTCCCTACCAGCGACATCCTAGAAGCTGCTACCTGGAGTTCTGTACATACTTTCACCAAGCATTACCATATGCAAATTTTCTCTAAATCCAGAGCTGGCTTTGCCACTCTAGTCTTGCAGGGCCTTATAGCTGGTCCTAATGCTATCTAAATTCCTCCTCCCAGCCTTAGCTTTGGGAATCTATCAAATGTGACGACAGCAACACTGAAACACAAAGAACATAGTACAATTGTGTACACAACATAAATGCAGATGTTAGAGTGTATTCACTGTTGCAGTCTTGGTTACCCTCCCTCCAGCCCCCTTACTTCTTTTGGCTATACCTCTGCTCTCCTTTACTATGCTCAAAAGCTTTTTGGTGTATTTGCTTTTTTGTTGGAGGTATAACCTTGTATATTTATAGATTTAATTGCTTCCCAATAGGGGGCACCTGACATCTAGGGCAAGAAAAACTGATGTAATGGCATCGGCTGCATGTTTTATACCCCTGACGACCTGACGTCATGGAAGAAGGGACAGCAACCGACACAGGACCCAAGACTTTGTTAATCAGGCTGACTGTGGGCTATTGCAAGCAGATAATCCAAATGATATGACTGCAACAGTGAATACACTCGAACATCTACAGTCATGATAAGTGTACACAACTGTACTTTCCCCCTTCTGTACCACCTAACCAAGGTCCATCACCAGAAGCTTCCCTCCACGGTGGACTTGCTGCACAGAAGAAGGGCTCACTACTTCAAGCCAAACTGTCATCCTTCAGCCCAATAGTATGAATTATAGGTTTCTAATTCATTTTAGACTCCAATTTCTTGGGGATGTGCTTAAGAAAACTTGCTACCAGACAATCTTACATATCAAAATGGAAGAGAATTACTACAGTGAACATAAAAAGTGTACACACCCCTGTTAAAATGCCAGTTTTTGGGTGATATAAAAAAAGAGACCACAATAAATAATTTCAAAACTTTTCCCACCTTTACTGTGACCTATAACCTGTACAATTCAGTTGAAAAACAAACAAATCTGTTAGGGGAAAAAATATAAAAACGCACAATAAGCTTGTTTGCATAAGTGTGCACACCCTTAAACTAGTACTTTGTTGAAGCATCTTTTGATTTAATTACAACATTCAGTCTTCTTGGATAGGAGTCTGTCAGCATGGCATATCTTCACCTGGCAATATTTGCCCACACAAAAGCACTCCAAATCTGTCAGATTGCGATGGTATCGCTTGTGCACAGCCCACTTCAGGTCAACCCACAGATTTTCTATTGGATTTAGGTCTGGGCTCTGGCTGGACCATTCCAAAACTTTAATTTTCTTCTGGTGAAGCCATTTTTTTGTTGATTTGGATGTATGCTTGGGATCATTGTTGTGCTGAAAAGTGAAATTCCTCTTCATCTTCAACTTTCTAACAGATGCCTGAAGGTTTTGGGCCAAAAGTGACTGATATTTTTAACTGTTAATAATTCCCTCCACCATTTTTAACTGTTAATAATTCCCTCCACCTTGACTAAAGGCCCTATTCCGGCTGAAGAAAAGCAACCCCAAACCATGATACTGCCACCACCATGC
The DNA here is from genome assembly GCF_019279795.1 of Protopterus annectens. NCBI lineage: Eukaryota > Metazoa > Chordata > Ceratodontiformes > Protopteridae > Protopterus > Protopterus annectens. Next base: position 95,878,513 of record NC_056743.1, read on the forward strand.
TTCACCATGTGGGTGGTGTTCTTTTGGTGATGCAAAGTGTTGTTTTTGCGCCAAATGTACCTTTTGGAACTGTGGCCAAAAAGTTCAACCTTGGTCTCAGACCGTAACACATTTTCCCACATGCTTTTGGGAGACGATGTATTGCTTTCCAAATTTTAGCCATGCCTGGATGTTTTTCTGTGTAAGAAAAGGCTTCCGTTTTGCAACCTTACCCCAAGGGCCAGACATATGTTGAGTATGGGAGATTGTTGTCACCTATAGTACACAACCAGTACTTGCCAGAAATTCCTGCAGCTCCTTCAATGTTGTTGTAGGTTTCTTGGCAACCACCCTGACCAGTTTTCATCTTGTCTTTTGATCAATTTTGTAGTGACTTCCAGTTATTTGCAACGTCACTGTTGTCCCATATTTTCTCCACTTTTTGGAGACTGTCTTCATTGTGTTCCATGGTATATCCAATGCTGTGGAAATTTTTTTGTACCCTTGTCCTGACTGATACCTTTTAACAATTATATCCCTTTGATGCTTTGTAAGCTCTCTGCAAACCATGGCTTTTGCTGTAGCAGGCAACTGAGTAAATGTCAGGAAAATCCTACTGGGACAGCTGAAATTTATTTGGGGTTAATCAGAGTCTCTGTAATTGATGGCAGGTGTGTACCCAAGAAGACCAAATGCTGTAATTAAAGCAAAATGTGGTTCAACAAAGTATTAGTTTAAGGGTGTGCACACTTATGCATCCAGCTTATTGTACTTTTTTATTTTTTATATTTTTCCCCTAACAGATTTGTTTGTTTTTCAATTGAATTGTACAGGTTATAGATCACATTAAAGGTGGGAAAAAGTTTTGAAATTATTTATTATGGTCTCATGTTTTTATATCACAAAAACCCGTCATTTTAACAGGGGTGTGTACACTTTTTAAATACACTGCATATGGTGTTGGCCTAAACATTAGGACCCACTTTAGGTCACTACCCCAGTGGTTCTGCCTCATTTGTGTGAGCTTTTGCAGTCTGACCTAACATATTCATCTATTAAAGATGACATTTCAGCCTTATCTGAGGACTACATCTGGATCTGTCAATTCTAGTCAGACTGGAAGTAAAATAGTTCGTAAAAGGTGTACTCCACCTGAAACCTCCAATGAATGCTATCCCCCTCCATGGGCCCTCAGCTTTGTGCTGGAAAATCTCACTGTCCCTCCTTTCGAACCATCGGCATCTACCTCTGAAATTCTGTACTTGAAAAACAATTCTGGTAGCTCTCACCTGTGTCAGATGAGTCTGCTCCAAATACAGACTCTTTTGGCAAACCCCTCCTTCCTTATTTTTCATAAGGACAGTGTGTCTTTAAAGGGCCAATCCCTCCTAATTGCCAATAGTAGTAAATGAGCAGCCTCCCAAATCAGGCCATAAATCTTTCCACTTTCTTCACTAATCCACAAAATAAGTGATAAACAATTCTGTGTTACATGGATGTGCACAGACCGTTCAGATTCTACTTGGATAACACCAAGGATACTTACAAACCTGACCCATTGTTTGTCTCTTTCCAAGATTCCATGTTAGGAAACCCATTTTCAAAGCACACTATTGCTAACTAGATTTCATAATTCATTTTCTTTTACTAAGCCCTACATGGCAAATTCTTTTCCTCTCCAGCAAAGGCTCATTCTACTAGAACAGTGACCTCATCCGAAACCTTTTACAAGGGGACTGACTCTACAATGAGTCTGGAGCAGCTACTTGGCCTTTTGTGCATACTTCCAACAAAAATTACAGACTGGATGCCTTTTCTACATTCAGAGCCACCATCACTAGGTCAGTCCCGTCTGTATTGTTAGACAGTTCTCCACTTTTCCATCCATATTTCACACCTCTTAAGCTTTGGGAATCACCCGACAGTTTGGAATACTGCAACAGTAAGCTAAGGAAGGATAAAGCACAGTTGTGTAAGAACTTATAATAGTAGATGTCCTACTGATAACTGTTGCAGCATTCCTACCCTCCATAGCGTCCCCCTTTTCGGATTCGTCTTTTTTTCTTCATAGGCCAAGGGGTGCCATTGTTTTTCTCCACCCCCCCCCCCCCCCCACACTGCCACAACAGTCAGGAAATCCTTCTATGTGGCACATCTCATCATTAAGGGCTTTTCATCCAGAAAAATGGAGGTCATTGTTCCACTGTACTCATCCCTCATTAGACCCATTATAGAGTATAACACCCAGTTTGGTATGTACCTCACAAGACATCTGCAACTGGAAAGGCCACAGAAATACCTCACTAAAAGAATCACAGGCCTAAAACAGATGCCATATGCTAACCATCTAAAAAAACTTCAGCTATACTCTGTGGCATATAGTCTACTCAGAGGCAATCTCTGCTTAACATTCAAGGCCATGTCAAACCCTGAGCTGTTGGACATGCTCCACTTAAAGAATGTGTGGCATACTCTACACAAATTACTCCAGAGGAGAGGAGGAGTCTAAATGGGGGGATTCCCCAGTAAGAGAGATTTCTTTTGGGGAGACCATTAACAAACTAAGAAAGTAAGAAAATTCTGTAAACGGGACTGCCCACAGATTTCAGACGAGCAAAAAAGGTATTATGACCTTTTGTGAATGGAAGTTACTTTCCCTTATGCTGTGCCTCCAGTTTTGCTAGCTTTTTGGATGCATTTTCACCCTCTTCTAAGGCTCCTGCTCCAAAAAGACCAGACAGGTTCTACAAGGTGCCTAATGACTGCACGTTTTGTGCAAGTGTCCTTTGGCTGATCCAGTAGTTGTTTCCATTGCTTCAGACAGGTCTTCCAGGCTGTCTCCTTCTTCCAAACTACTTCCTTCTGATAAGGAGAGTAGAATTTTGGAAAGACTTTGTAAAAAATGTATACTTCCTCCACTTTGGCCATCAGAGCTATGAATTACTAAACTCACATGTCCAGGTTTTCTTTGGCCCTACTTTCCGAGGCCTCTCAAGCTCTTTCTCAACTTCCAGATTCTGACCATAAAAATCAAGTAATGTCTCTTTTAGCAGCTTCAAGTAGCTAGGCATTCTATTAAATGCAGTTATGATGCTGTTGAGGCATCCTCTAGAGCAGCTGCATCTGGTTCTGTGCTTAGGAGGCACTCTTGGTTGAGGCTTCAACCTTTGCCAGGTGACAATAAAGCAAAATTGTTGGATGCACCGCTACATAAATCTGCTCTATTTGGTTTTGCAGCTGTAGACTTAAAGTCTTTGCAAAAGGGGAAAGGAACTACAAGATCTGAAGCACCTTTCTGTTTCTCCTGTTCCAAAATTCCACAGGAAGTTCCCTTCTAAGACATTCTTTGTTAGAAGAGAGGTGCACCCTTCCTCCTCTGCTTCTTCTTCTAGACCAAAAAAGACAATTAAGAAGCCTCCACAGTCTAAGACTACTACTGCTGCTCTTTTCCTCCCAGCAGTCCTAGTACTCTGACTACCAGCTTTTTCCAAATCTCACCCCTCTATCTCTTCTTCTCTCTCTTTTCCAGCTTGGGCAAGGATCATTCTGGACACTTGGGTTCTTTCCATTATCCAGCAGGAATATTTCATGACTTGAAAAAATCTTCTTTCTCTCATGGGGGTTCCACAGTCCAGTAAAAACAGTTGAATTTTCCACAGATTCTAAAAACCTTATGTTAAGGCACAATTCAACAAGTGCCAATGGACCAGAGCAGCAGAGGTTTTTACTCAAGAATGTTTCTTGTCCCCAGAAAAGATGGTCCTTGGAAACCAATTCTGGATCTTTCTCACTTAAGCACCTTGGATGTGCATAGACAACTCAGCTTTTATTTGGAAAGACTAAGGCTATCAGAAAGTTTGATCAGTTGTTTATTTTCATCCCAGGCCTCTGGATTTGCCTATCTCAAAACAGACAATTACTTCTTGGATTTCTAAGGCTATTTTGTTTTATTATGGATACCCATGGTAAGACTCTTGCTCCTGTTAAGGTTCATTCCGCTAGGTCTGTGGCTTCCTCAGGTGCATTCTTTTAAGACCTGGATACTAAGACCATTTTTGAAGCTGCTACTTCGTCTTCTGTGCATACTATCACCAAACATTACAAGTTAGATACCATTTCTACATCTAGAGCAGGATTTACTAGAGCCATTCTCCTTGGCTTCATTGATAGTTCTTCTGCTCCTTCCTCCTCCCAGGGTTGTTACTAAGCTTTGGTACTCTCCCATGTTAGGAATACTGCAACATTGAATAGGACATAGAATAGTTGTGTAAAATCGTACCATAATCATAGATGTCCTTCTGTTCTATGTTGCAGTATTCTGTCCCTCCCTCCTTCCCCTTATATCTTGTTCATTTTCCTTGGATGGAATTTTATTAGTCCTTAGGTCTGGTGTTCCTTCTGGGGCATTACAGTTCTGAGGATTGTACATTCGGACACATCCTTCTATGGCTGACATTGTCAGTGCGTACGTGCAACATCCCACGTACCTTGCAGTAGCTAAAAGCTGTTGTATGCTCGACAGATATCGAGTCGCTTAGGCAGAGGCATACCCACCACATGTAAGGAATATTGTAACATAGACTAGAAAGACATCTATGGTTATGGTAAGATTTTACACAACTATTCTTTCTTACCATAATGTTCCATCTGTGTTGTAAATTTCATTCTTCTTCAACCTATAGGGACTCTGATCCGATGCTCGGATGTGACTTGGCCATTTTCTAAACTGAAGAATTGAAGCTCGAGCTCCTCCTATCCTACCTTAGATAGAGTTTGCAGAAACCCTGTACATATGTATAAATTTAAGTTAAAACAAAAAAATGCATGTATGAATATATGTGCAGCAAGGGAAAGACAGAGATCAGAAGCTAAAGGAAGAACTGTGGTTCATATAAATATATCCAGCAGGTCTCTCATAGCCATAGACAGGGGGAAGGGGAGCGCTGAGGTTGAGGAAGAATGAAATTGACAACACAGATGGAATGTTATGGTAAAAACATAACTTTATCTGATGTTACTTTCATTCTTCTTCAACCTGTGGGACAGAGTCTCCCAGCTACAATAACCTCGGGTGGCCCTCTTGGAAGGATATTATGGAGCACTGCAGAGCCAAAGGCAGTTCTATTCCTGAGATAATGTCCAACTTATAGAGTAACAAAGGTATGGGGATTTGACCAAGTAGCGGCTACACAAATGTCACCAATAGACACTCATGACTAAAACGTCTGAGAAGTTGCCATGGACCTTGTAGAATTTGCCTTGATTTTGCCTGGTAATGGTCTGTTTTTGGAAGATTAGACAAAGGAAATACAATCTTTCAACCATTTAGCCTGACTAGTCTCAGGTAACAGCTCGCCCTTTCTTCACATCTGAAAAAGATACAAACAGCTGCTCTGATTTTCTGCAATATTTAGTTCTGTTCAGATAAAAATGCAATTGTCTATGAACATCCAGAAGGTAGAGTTTATATTCCTTTGTTTTGAAAGCTGGGATAGAAAATGGGAAGGCTGATAAATTGATATTATTCTCTGTAGCCACTTTGGGCAAGAAAGATGGGTTGGTACGTTGAGTTACTCTATCTCTGTGAAAGATTAGATAAGGAGGTTTAGAAGAAAGGGCTTGCAGCTCTGAAACCCTTCTTGCTGAGGTAATAGCCACTAGAAAAAAATGTTTTCCATGAAAGAAATTTCAAGTATACCTTAGCCGCAGGTTCAAAAGGAGGAAGGACTAGAGCTTGTAAAACCATGGTCAGATCCCAAGGAGGAGTGGAATCCTTGATCTGGGGGTGAAGCAAAAAGGTACCGCTCAAAAACATTTTGCAAATTTTACATGAAGCCAGGGATGATGAATTTTCTCCATTATGAAAATTTGAATTAGCTGCTAGCTGGACTTTTATAGTGGAATAGCTGGCTCATTTTGCAAAAGGGAAGCCAACACATCCAAAACTTTTGAAATGGGAGCAGTAAAAAGATCTATTTGTTCTTGCTGGGCCCATATGGAAAATCTCTTCTTTTGCTCTTGTAGATTTTCCTGGTAGAAGACTTATGAGCAGAAATCAAATGTTTTCAGCCTGGGGATGAAAACCAATAATGCCTTGCCATCATCGGAATTGGAGAAACCATGTGTTTAATTTCAGTCCTTGGAGATTTGGGTGAGTGTGCCCTGAGGGGCGAGATAGCAGATTTGGAACTAGTTCCAGAGTCACTGGTGGGCAAATTAGATGAGATCAAAGAAAGGGTGAACTAAACGAGGCCAGAAGGGTGCAATGAGGATAACTTTGCTCTTCAACCTGTATGCTCTCTGCAGGAATTTGAGAATCAAAGGAACTGGAGGAAAAGCATAAAGTAAACCAGGAGGCCAAGCATGGTCTACAGCATCCCTTATTGACTGTCCCTGAAGAGGGATCAGGCAAAGAAATTGCTGCATTTGTTGTTGAAAGGGAACGCAAATAGAGTGCAGCAGAGTTGACTCCATTTGAGGGAAAGCATATTTGCCACTAACCAATTCAGAGACCACTCATGAGGCATTAAAAGAACTTGGCTGAGCCTGCCCACCAGGATGTTGGTCTACCCCAGAATGTGTGTTGCAGTAAGAAAGAGGTTATTAGAGATCACCCACTGCCATGCCCTCATTGCTTCTCAACACAGTGGGTAAAATCTAGTTCCTCCTTGTTTGTTGATATACCAGCCTACTGACTTATTTGACTGTACCACAGTGGTCCCTAGAGGAAGAAAGCTGTGAAGTGCTTGCAACACTAGGACTGCTCTCATCTCTAGGACATTAATATGCAATTTGGTCTCCTGAGGAGTCCACCTGCCTTGGACCATTCGATCAAGAAAATGCCCCCACCCCACCCCCTCTGGGATGTGTCCATGATCAGCATGGCTTTGGGAGGAGGAAAAACAAAGGACCATCTCTGCGTGACCTCTGAGGAATGAAGCCACCAAAGAAGGGAGTCTCTGCATACCCATGACAGAGTTGGATTGGAAGATGTAAGACATGCCTATATATCGACCACTGGATTGCCAGTGTCCACTGTAAGACTCTCACATGTAGACATGCTGTAGGTTACAGAGTTATTGTGGCTGCCATCAAGCCCAAAACCCTAAGTATTAGATTTGCTGTGAGGTGGAATAGCCAGAATCTGTTTGATATGTAGTTGTAAATTTGCAATCCTGTCTAGTGTGAGGTAGGCCCAAGTTGTTGATGTGTCCAGATGTGCTCCTATGAAGTCTAGGATTTGTGATGGTTGCAAATGGGATTTTTGTGTATTGAGAGTGGGAGCTAGCGGTATCAGATAATCCCTGGCTTTAATGAGTAGATGCCTGGTTGCAGCGGACAGAAGCCAGTTGTCCAGATATGGAAACACATGGAATCTCTGCAGCCTGAGAAGCATTGCGACAATTGCTATGCAGAACACCCTGGGGGCAGTGGTGAGACTGAATGGAAGCTATCTGAATTGGTAATGGCTGGCTCCCAGCCTGAAATGAAGGTACCGTCTGGATTGCCTATCCATTTTGATGTGGTAGTACGCATCCTTCGGGTCGATAGAGCACATCCAGTCACCCATTCTCAAAGAAGTAAAATGGACTGGACTGTGAGACCATCCTGAATTTTGAATTTCTTACCGATTTGTTCAGGGATGACACGTCCAGGATCAGCCATAGTTCCCCTGTCTTTTTTGGTAATAAAAAGAATCTTGGGTAAATGGCCGATCCTATCTAGTTGGGAGAGACCTTCCGATGACAATTTTGCAGCATTTTTGAAATTTCTTGAGCTACCTTCTCCCTTTGATTGGGTGGAACATCGGGGAGGTGAGTCTTTGGTTTGGGGTTTTCCAAAAGGGAATGACATATTCTCTGAATACAATCCTTAGCACCCACTGATCATTTGTGATGCCTGCCTAGGCTTGCTGGTAGAAGGAAAAGTACCCCCCCCCCCCATGTTGCCAGAGGAGGACAGCCAAGCAACCATTCAGGAGCACTGGAAAGGTCTGTCTGAGAAAGAATCTCGAGACTCTGAGTTCTCTGGACCCCCTTTGCCTCTAGTGTGGCATCTCCCATTTTAACTATTAAGCCCTCTTACTCAGGGGGAAAAAAGTCTCCCTGAGAAAGACCTTGAGATTACTTGGACCACAATATTTTCCCCCACACTGGTTCTTGGAGAAGGACCTTTGTGGGGTAGAAAAGCGGGTTCTGATGGCAGACAGGGTCTTTCCATCTTTCTCACTGTGGGAGAGTGTGTATCTGATTGCTGGGCTGAACAAAAATAATCTGGCGAAGGGTGCATTGACAAATGACACCTTGAAGGGTTCCACAAAGTCACACAGCCACATGGGAAATCAACCTCATGGACACACTCGATATCAATTGCAGAGTGGCTATTCTAAAAGAAAATGTCTTCTGATCTTCAGCAGACATGGACTCTGGGGTAGAGCTAGATAGTTCTTTGATAAGGTCCCACTGTAGCCTAGTAGAGTAGGATAAGTAGTTTAACACTCATAAGGTGGCCAAAGCATAAAGTCTTTTGCCAAACCTGGGTATGGACAATGGAGCTTTTCTGGGCTCACTCCTAAGTGGCTGATGCAACCACCACGGCATCTACTGGAATCCCTTTTGTCCAATGTGTCCTATTTGTAAATGCACTAAGAATTTTTCTGGCCCTCCTCGGTATGGGCTCCACAGTGTCCGGTTCCTTCCATGCCCTGGTAGATACAAGGTCAATAAGATCATCTGCAGGGGGGGCACCCTGGATGTAGATGGGCCAGACCCAAAAGCCACCAACAGCATCATTTCTTCTGGGGTGGGGTTTTGGGTAGACCAACCACCTCTTTGGTGGAGTATCTCTAGGATGCCCACAAAAGAGACATCCTTAGGTGGAGATCTTGGGACCCCTCCCCTTCCTCAAAATCAGTGTCAGTAATGATGGATTCCTGAGGGAGCATCCAGGGGTCTCCTTTTACATTGTTTCTTCAAGGAACCTCCTCAGTGGGGTGCTCTGGTGAGGTGTTGGATGAAAACTGGGGTTCCACTGATGGAATGGGTTGGAGGCTTCCTAGGGCCAGCGTCCCCTGGTAGACAAGAGGCCTTAGATACAGGATCCATGGAGGGTGGGGAGTGGTGCCAAAGGAGAAAGAACCAAGGCTCTCCTTCATAGGTTCATAGGTTCATACTAGGCTATCTGCCCGAGGGCATTTACAAGCCTAGCCCATAGTTTTGTGGCTTACGCCACCCCTTTAGTATGGGGAACTATAACCATTATTTTGCTGTGCCTCTGTCGAGCAGTGACACTGAGGTAATCCCTGGGGTATATCTGCGATCTCCCATCCATTGGTCAAGATTTCTCTTGAACAAGGCCAGTGAGGTGCTCTGCCTCACATATACCGGGATTTTATTCCACAGCATAGGGAGTCTTTGGGTGATGAATCTATCCCTCCAGCACGTCTATTAATAGCCGTGTCGAGGTTTAAGTCTCCGCCCTTGTGGCTGTGACGGATCTAGATTTGTTGAGGTGAAGCATATTCATCAAATGTGGGTTTGACATGGCCTTGTATGTTAGGCAAAGGTCCCCTCTGCGCAAGCGGTGGCGACTGAATAGAGCTGGAGTTCTTTCAGTCGGGCAGCATAGGACAGATGTTTGAGACCCTTTATCCTTTTGGTGAGGAACTTTTGTGGCCTCTCCAGCTGCTGCAAGTGTCGGGTCAGATACATTCCGAATGGGGCATTGTACTCAATCATTGGTCTGATGAGTGATGAGTATAGGAGACTATGACCTCCCTTGATCTAGATGAGAATCCCTTCATGATAAGGTGGGCAATGTAGAAGGTCTTCCTAACTACTTTAGCTACATGGGTGTCGAATGACAGACTACTATCAACCTGGGTCCCCAGGTCCCTGATAACTTCTTCTGTGCTCAGTGGATTGCCACCTATTTGGTAGCTAGGGGTAACCTTGTTTTTCGAAGGGTATGACTATGCATTTTTGGCATTTAACTTTAGGCCATGGCTCTGGCACCAGTTATCCGTTTCTGTGAGACCCTTCTGAAGGATATCTGTGTCAGATGTGTTTTCTACTATGGCAGTTTGCAGTCATCTGCAAACTTTGTCAGCCATAACCCTCCTGTGTTTGCTTGTACTGAAAAGTAGATGCCAAACAAGAGTGGGCCCAGGACTGAGCCCTGTGGTACACCACTTGTGACAGGCTTTGAGTCTGACATGGCGCCAGCAACTCTGACCCTGTGGGTTCTGTCACTCAGCCAGTTTGCAACCCATCTTGTGATGTATGGGTTAACATTTAAGCTGATGAGTTTTTCAATGATACTCGAGTGGGGTATTGTATCGAAGGCCTTCGCCAGATCGAGGTAGGCTGTATGGACTGCCTTTCCCTCATCAATGGCTTTGGTGACTGTTTGAAAAAGTCAACCAAGTTTAGAAGGCATGATCTGCCTTTGACAAAGCCAAACTGGGATGGATCCAAAGTCTGCAAATTCCCTATGTCTTTATTTATGAGGTCCATTATGATCCTCTCCATGGCTTTGCAGATAAGGCTTGTCAAGCTAATGGGCGGTAATTTCCAGGGTCGGTGGAGGCACTGCCTTTGTGAAATGGGACCACAGTTGCAGTGCGCCACTCCTGGGCACGTATCCAGAGGTAAGACTATGATTAAACAGCTGTCCTAGCTGTGGGTTTAATTCCTCGTTGAGTTAGAGTGGAGCACACAGCGGGGACACCATCAGGTCCCATGGATGCTGTGTTTTTGCTTTGGAGAGAGCAGTTCTCACTTGGGCATTGGAGATGTTTGGGGGCTGCAATCGCTGGTATAGATATCTCTCCTTTTGGGGAGGGGAGAAGTTTGCACTGAACCTGTCAGCCAGTATGTTGGCAATGTCTGTAGGATCAGTAATCTTCACATCATTTTGAACTAGTTCTGAGCATATCTGGGAGTTTCCTCCCAGGTTTCTAACATAGCTAAAGAAGGCCTTATGATTGTCTTTTGAGTCTTTAGCTATTTTTCTCTCAAAATTTGCTTTGGATGATTTTATGAGAGCTCTTAGTTTTTACTTATAGTGATCAAGGGTGTCTTACCTTTTAAGGATTTTTGTGTATTGAGAGTGGGAGCTAGCGGTATCAGATAATCCCTGGCTTTAATGAGTAGATGCCTGGTTGCAGCAGATAGAAGCCAGTTGTCCAGATATGGAAACACATGGAATCTCTGCAGCCTGAGAAGCATTGTGACAATTGCTATGCAGAACACCCTGGGGGCAGTGGTGAGACTGAATGGAAGCTATCTGAATTGGTAATGGCTGGCTCCCAGCCTGAAATGAAGGTACCGTCTGGAGTGCCTATCCATTTTGATGTGGTAGTACACATCCTTCGGGTCTATAGAGCACATCCAGTCATCCATTCTCAAAGAAGTAAAATAGGCTGGACTGTGACCATCCTGAATTTTGAATTTCTTACCGATTTGTTCAGGGATGACACGTCCAGGATCAGCCATAGTTCCCCTGTCTTTTTTGGTAATAAAAAGAATCTTGGGTAAATGGCCGATCCTATCTGGTTGGGAGACACCTTCCGATGACAATTTTGCACCATTTTTGAAATTTCTTGAGCTACCTTCTCCTTTTGATTGGGTGGAACATCGGGGAGGTGAGTCTTTGGTTTGGGGTTTTCCAAAAAGGGAATGACATATTCTCTGAATACAATCCTTAGCACCTACTGATAATTTGTGATGCCTGCCCAGGCTTGCTGGTGGAAGGAAAAGTCCCCCCCCCCCCAGTGTTGCCAGAGGAGGACAGCCAAGCAACCATTCAGAGGCACTGGAAAGGACTGTTTGAGAAAGAATCTCGAGACCCTGAGTTCTCTGGACCCCCTTTACCTCTAGTGTGGCATCTCCCATTTTAACTATTAAGCCCTCTTACTCTGGGGGAAAAAAGTCTCCCTGAGAAAGACCTTGAGATTACTTGAACCACAATATTTTCCCCCACACTGGTTCTTGGAGAAGGCCATGTGGGGTAAGCTGAGTTCTGATGGCAGACAGGGTCTTTCCATCTTTCTCACTGTGGGAGAGTGTGTATCTGATTGTTGGGCTGAACAAAAATAATCTGGCGAAGGGTGCATTGACAAATGACACCTTGAAGGGTTCCACAAAGTCACACAGCCACATGCGAGAGTGGCGTCTAATGGTAATTCCTGAACCAGGCAGCCTAGAGGTTCCCTCTGCAGCATGGGAAATCAACCTCATGGACGCACTCGATATCAATTGCAGAGTGGCTATTCTAAAAGAAAATGTCTTCTGATCTTCAGCAGACATGGACTCTGGGGTAGAGCTAGATAGTTCTTTGATAAGGTCCCGCTGTAGCCTAGTAGAGTAGGATAAGTAGTTTAACACTCATAAGGTGAAGGTGACCAAAGCATAAAGTCTTTTGCCAAACCTGTCCATAGCCCTAGACTCTCTGTTAGGGGTATGGACAGTGGAGCTTTTCTGGGCTCACTCCTTACTGGCTGATGCAACCACCACGGCATCTACTGGAATCCCTTTTGTCCAATGTGTCCTATTTGTAAATGCACTAAGAATCTTTCTGGCCCTCCTTGATATGGGCTCCACAGTGTCCAGTTCCTTTCATGCCCTGGTAGATATAAGGTCAATAAGATCATCTACAGGGGGGGCACCCTGGATGTAGATGGGCCAGACCCAAAAGCCACCAACAGCATAATTTCTTCTGGGGTGGGGTTTTGGGTAGACCAACCACCTCTTTGGTGGAGTATCTGTAGGATGCCCACAAAAGAGACATCCTTAGATGGAGATCTTGGGACCCCTCCCTTTCCTCAAAATCAGTGTCAGTAATGATGGATTCCTGAGGGAGCATCCAGGTGTCTCCTTTTACACTGTTTCTTCAAGGAACCTCCTCAGTGGGGTGCTCTGGTGAGGTGTTGGATGAAAACTGGCGTTCCACTGATGGAATGGGTTGGAGGCTTCCTAGGGCCAGCGTCCCCTGGTAGACAAGAGGCCTTAGATACAGGATCCATGGAGGGTGGGGAGTGATGCCAAAGGAGAAAGAACCAAGGCTCTCCTAGGATGAGAGGCAACCCTCTCCACCACTTCAAAGGCAGAGGGACTTGAGTACCGGAGAGTTGTTTTTCTGGAGGTGAAGCTATCAGAATGGACACCCCATGAGTACACGGAACCCTCTGCTCTGAAGGAGGAGTTGGCGCCAAGCTGTCAAACACCAAGGCTCTGAGGGGAAGTGGCAGCTTTGAAACCTTCGGAGTCAAATTCAATCCCCTGGACTTGATGCCAAGGTTATAGCTCTAAGACACACTAGGAACCGATGTGGTTGGACACGAGCATGTCAGGGAGGTGGATCAGAGATCAAGTGATTACCACTATCAGTTTCAACATCTCAGATCTTGGGACCAATGTACCCACAGACTCTGAAACCGAAGGTCAGATTGGAGAAAGAGCTACAGGGCAAAAAGGGGAAAGTCTGCTCATGGATCCAGTAGGGGACAGAATTGACAAAACCCCCATCTGAATCTGAATCTGTGCCTGAAGAAACTGCCTAAGCCTACCCACATCATTCTCAGACAAATTATGACAGGACCTGGTGGAGGCAGTCACTGAAGGTGGTGTTGAAGGTTTTTGGGAGAGACCTTCTGGAGGGGAGATCTCTGCAACAACATACTCAGCTCCGAGCTTGCGAGTGGAGCTGGAGGCAGAGGGGAAGGTGGATATGAGATGGTCGTTTCTGAAGACTTCGGATCCGAGGACTTTGGCACCTTCAAAAAAACAGAAGACGACGACCTGTTCGGGGAATGTTTCCTGGTTTCCTGGGTCTCCTGGGTTTCCTTGTGTTTTCTGGAAGGGGGTTGAGCCCCTGAAGTGGAAGGAACAGCAGAAGCGGAAGACGAAGGAAACAAACCGTTGAGAATGAGTTTGTTTCTCCTATCTTCCAGAGCATGCAGATGGAAAGCCTCACAAATGGCACAAGAGCTATATAAATGAGTAGGCTCCAGACAAGTATACACACTCCCTGTGGGCATCGGATAATGGGATCTTGTGCACGCAGGAAGTGTATTTTTAAACCCTAAAAGCTTGTCTGGCCTAGAATCAGACTTTGGCTCCACCATAATTAGCTAGGTAAGAGTTTTTTTTTTTTTTTTGGTAATAAGAGCTAGAGAGAGAGAAGGCATTAAGGAATTTAGGATGGACAGAAAGCCCAACTACCAGCCAGTAGAGAAAAAGATAAAAACGGGTCAGGGTAGGAAGTAGTGAGATAATACAAAATAAATAAATTCTAATCACTAACAGACTCACAGTATTCGCTAGAATCACACAAAACAGTGGAGAAGCTCTGGAGAGATGAAATCTCGAAGCTTACACTACAAGCGGCAAATGATATCTGGGATAGGCTGGGGGAAATGAAGCATTATGGGTAGGATGGGAGGAGCTTGAGCTTCGATTCTTCGTTTTGGAAAACGGCTGAGTCAGATCCGAGATGCCACAGGTTGAGGAAGAATAAAAGTGACAACATCAGACCTGTGGTTTTCTAGCACATCATTGGCAAATCATAGAGGATTGAAGTCAGAAAATTATGGCAGTCATTTGAATTTCAGACTTCATGTCCTTCAGAAAATTCATGCTAATACAAACTCTGTTATTCTATCAACTTTCTGAATTTTTAAGAGCAATATTTAGAAAGTGTCCCTATTTTTGAGCCTTTGTCCCCCTCATTTGTTGCTCTAAGAGATTGAGAGGTATGGCCCCCACTCTCTCTACTACTTACATATACCAACTCTGAGGTCACAACAGTGGTGCAAAGGCATATAAGCTTCTTGGGTATAACTTCAATTTTGTCAGTAGTGTTTAGGTATTTACCTGCCAATATTAAGGAGTTTAGGTATTTTTAAGTCGATATTTAAGCGTTTACATACATCCATATTATATATAATGACACAAAGAGAGAGAGAGGTCCAAGCCTGTGGTGTCTTGAAGTATTCCCACCCTCTACTTTGTGGTGAGAACAGAATTAGTAGTGACAGTTTCAGAATTCACTGTTTTACATTTGTATTGCAGGTAAGTTTCCAATACCGTCCTAATGACTTACTGAGTGTACCAAACTATTCTTCCACCAGATGCCATCCCCTGCTTGTGTCCCATCTCAACTGTAATTTGAAGAGCAAAAAAACAAACATAAGGTCCCCCGCTAAAAAAAAAAAACTCTCCTTTTAAACTACAGCAAACTGCTTGATGCTAAATGCTACAAAATAATGTATAAAATGCTGTAGTTTATGCCACAAATGGAGCACTAAAGCACTTCAGTCCTACCCATGAATATAATATTGGCATGTGGATGCCAGTAATTCACTCTGCTGAAGAAAAATTGGCATCTGTACCTTAAACTGCTGCAGCCTTCTCTCTCTGCTCCTTGTTGTTATTCACTATGTGACAGCCATCTTTTCATCCACTTAGTTTCCATTCCATCTCCTTCAGATGTTTTCCCCATCTTTTTGTAGTACATCTGAGAGACATCCCCCTGAGCAGGCTGATCCTGTTCTCTTTTGCCATGAGCATATCAGAAATGATAATGCCAAGGAGACTGTCATCGGATTAACGTTTGCTGTATTCTCCAAGTCATTTTTCTCATTCCTGACATTTTTGTTCGCGCCAGAGGTTGCTGCTGCTTACTGATTTACTGTGCTACACTTCACTTCCTCATGCTTTTGTTTTTTTCCGACTCCTGAAGTTTTCCTAACAGCTGCAAAAGAAACCATGAGGCCTTCTTCAGCATGTCTTAGAGCTAAGCAGAACTGAGTCTAAGACCTTAGTAAAGTCCACACAGACCATCTTTAGTGGTATATCCCTGTCAAGGTTTCCTGCATTGGATAGGTTAAGTGTATAGCTACTTGTGAACATCAAACATGGAACAGATTCTCTTGACAGTGAAATTTGCAAAGTCCATATTTGTTTCAAGCTTGCTGAACACCTAAGCTATAAATATTTATTGTGACTGCGCCACAGAAGGAAATATTTTTCTCTGCATACCAATTTCTTGAGTTTGATGGGGTTGATACAGAGACATACTTCTCTGTATCAAACAGGCTACTACAAGCCGACCTCTGCTTCACATATAAAGCCCCAACAGCAAAGATTATCATCATCAAACCCAAAAGAACTCAACAAAAGCAACACCTAACAATATAAATATGGCCTTAATCAGTGCAGCCCCAACTACAAAGTCCATATGGCAAGCAAACACACTTCCCAGGACTCTAGTCAATGGAGGACTCCATTGTAAGACATACAGATTGCCCCACTAAACAGGCTGAATAAAAAAAATATAATGGTTGTTGCCTATCTGGGAGCCAGGATCCCCCAAATTACACATGCACTCAAGCTACTGCACCACAGGTATCAGTATGATTCTATCTTACTCTGTGTAGGTTTGAATGACCTGAGATGTACCTCCCTACACTATATGAAGACAGTCATAGAGCTCTCTGACTGTGTGTCTCAGGCTGGTATGAGCCTAGCTCTGAGCAGCATATTACCTTCACCAAGAATGATGCCACAATACCAACAAAAGATTATTGATTTTAATGACTGCACGAGTTTCTGGTGTATTTCTAAGGGGAACTAATATTTGTCAGCATGGGAGGACATGGTTAACAAACCATGTTGCTTTGCCAGGGATAGTCTGCACTCATCCCCTCTAGGCTTTCAGATACTGGGTAAAACTTTATCATTCCCTATACAGCCCTTTTTAGGCAATACAGAAGTAAATGTAAAGTGAAATACCAAGGTATCAAGACCGATCTCTGCTGCTCCTAGCTCGAACAGGGCACAGATCCACCGGTGATACTGTTTGTTACAGCCCTTTCTGATCTTACTCCTAAACACAAAAACTACTAAGGATTTTCCAAATGCTTAAATCACAAAATTACAATTACAAAAATTACAAATTACAAATGCAATGCACAACAACAAGTAAGAAAGCGCTTTCATCTGTTTACTTGACAGACTTCTCAGAACCTATAACAAACAGAAATACATTTACTTTTATACTACTTTTTATAATCTAAAATCATCAAATAAACTCACTAACTAATTAATTAATTGAATGCATTGATAAAACTTCATATGCTAACAATATATATACACAAAAATTGCCTTTTAGGCAATGCCAAATTAACAAATCTACTGTCACATCAAAATCAACTCAGCTGAACCTAAAGGTGTTATTGCTCTGTGCCAGGAGCCTAAGTAAAAAGCTACACTCTCTACAACCCCTTCTCACCCTTGAGGTGCCATTACAGAAACATGTTTTAAAGCTAAAGACAGTACTCCAGCAGTGCAAGGTTTCAGTGCCTTCCACACTGACACTAGCTGCACAAACTGGGAATGAAGGTGGAGGAGTCTCATACATCAATAACAAGCATACCTCTAGTTTAGTTAAACATGATAATGAGCTGGATTTTCTCCACATGCAGGTCACCACCGATAAAATCCCATACCATATCCTAGCAAGCTATGTCACCCTTTACGTCCCATGAAACTCATAGCGCATACTTAAACCTACTGGAGACACCATCCAACCTAACACCTTACTTATGGGGGACTTTAATTATCCTTCTACAGACTGGGCATCCTACGAGACCCCAAATACGTAGGCACAGAGATTCCTGGACTTCAAAATACAAACACCCTTAACCAGTTAGTGCATATGCCCACTAGAGGTTCCAACATACTGGACTTCATACTCACAAATAAGGAAGAATAGTGCACCATCCCCAGTGTCACGTCCTCCCTGGTAAGGTCTGACCATGAAACGTTCTCCTTCGAAATCAAAATAAACTCAGTAACCCCAGTAACAGGAACAATAATTCCAAGGCAAACTACCTTTCATTACAGCTGCATGACGTCTCCAGGCGTTTCTGCAGTTACACCCTACTGCTCCTCTAGGCGTCAAATATTGCCTGTTAATATTTGCATTAATAATTCCAAAACCATGTTACATACAAGGTATCATAAAATTTTATCTTGAAGCATACATGATAGCAAACACAATTGTATTGATATATGACCTCTGTCAATGGGTATTTGTTAAAAATGTAAGGTGATAACTTCAATTTTTAAATGCAGAAGCCACGCCCACTAGGAGTGAGTTAAAGGTACACACTCAAAAGAGCTCTACTGGAGGGAATAGTTTGTCAAAATTCAATGCCCCTCCAAATCCAGGAACAGCAGCCTATATAAAATTGTTCACAGAAACTCTGCACAATCATGTCAATTCTGCGGTAAACCCAGAATTATCCTCAAAAACAAATCCCAGGTTAAACAGGTTATATAGCAAAAGGAAAAAAAAACATGGCTAAAATCAGGAAACTCATAAAAATAAACAGGCAGTTAAGAGGGCTAATTAAGTTCAAGAAGTCCAATTTTGAGGTCAAGACAGCCTCCCAGGCAAAAGAAACCATGAGGCCTTCTTCAGCTATATCAAAAACCCCAAAGTCAGTACACAGCAGTATGCTGAACTGGTGATTGATGATGCCACATTCACTGAGCTGGGCGATTATAGCAAACCTGCTGGTTGACAAATTCATTTCCAACTTTACCTCCCACTCACCACTATCCACCTCCCAAAAATACCTTCAAACATAACCCCTCCAGCTATAAAGAGAGAGAATGTCCTGGCTGCACTCACTAAGGCCAAGAACACAACCTCTGTGGGCCCTGATAATGTCCCAGGATGCCTCCTAAATAGTCTAAAATATGATTTATCAGGGCCACTGAAGTTACTATTTAACTATAGACTTACAAAAGGCTTCATGCCATCAGAATGGAGAGTTGCAGTAGTCATCCCTGTTCATAAGGGTGGACCATCAGCAGATCCCATAAACTACAGACCCACAAGTCTGACTAGTTCTGTATGCTAAGCCATGGAAAGAATTATGACCTTCAGGCACTGGATCCACCTTAGTTTGGCTTTGTCAAAGGAAGGCCATGCCTTCTGAACCTGGTGGACTTCTTTGAAAAGGTCACCAAAGCAATGGATGAGGGTAAAACACTGCATACTGCATTCCTTTTGACCTGGCTAAGGCATTTGATACAATACATCACTATGGCATTGTAAAGAATCTTACTGATTTATGCATAAACCCCTATATAACATGCTGGATAGCCAGCTGGCTCACAGGTAGGACCCAGGAAGTTAGAATTGGTGAGACCACCTCCTCAAAGAGGCCAGCCACCAGTGGAGTCCCTCAAGGCTCTTTGCTGGGCTTGCTCCTCTTTGGCATTTACCTCTCAGAGGTCAAAACCAATGTCAAAGGCCACTGGCTGACCAAGTTTGCATTATAGTACGTTTTGGGAAGTCAGCCACCCCAGGAAACTACGTCATCAATAAAACACCTCTAAGAGTTGACGCGCTAGTCAGGGATGTAGGAATACATGTAGACAGTAACCTAGCCTTCAAACAAGTATCCAAGGTAGTAAGGAAATCCTTCTGTGTTGCTCAACTTATAAGTAAGTGCACGGCCTCTGGGTCCAGGGAAGTCATTGCACCAGTATACTCACAGCCCCCTCATTGAGTATAATGCCCCTTCTGTATGTATCTAACCAGATATATACAGCAACTGAAACACCTGCAAAGGTTCCTTACAAAAAAAAACAGGGCTTTCAGATTGTATCACCTACACTTACTCATCTGCTAATAGGTCTTTGTTGCATAAAGTGAAGGCACATTCAACCAGAGCAGTCTGTACTTCTTCGGCCTTTCAAGCCAAGTTACCTCTTGATAATATCTGTGCTGCAGCCACTTGGCCTAAGGCCCACACTTTTATTACTCATTACAAAGTGGACAAGGCCTCCAGGGACAGGGTGTCCTTTGGTTCTACGGTCCTGAAAAATGTACTCCCGTGAGCCACCCAGGATTTAGGGTGCTAGGGACGCTACCCATCAGTGAAGAATGAACAGCGAGATTGAACAACTTCACATAAAGAAGTCATGTACTCACCATAACGTTCCATGTCAGTTGTTCCATCTCGCCTTCATTCTCACGTCCCTCCCTCCATCTCCTACCTAGCTGACAGTTGACCTGGAGACTGACTTCATCCTGGTTATTCAATGTTTCTTCCTGTCTGGGGAGATTAGTCCTCTTACTAGGATATGGTACACGCAGCAAACAAGATCTGAGGTAATTCCAGCAATGCATCATGGGATAAGGGGCTTGGCCTCGAGCTACTGCTAATCTTTGAGCTTTGCTCAACGGCTGTGTCGGAGCCAAGGATTGGCTCTGAACCATCAGTGAAGAATGAACGGCGAGACTGAACAACTTCACATCTCCCTTTCTCTGGAACAGGCTCCCAACTATGTGAAAAAAAGTCCATCCCTAACTCTATTTAAGCATAACCTGGACCATTGGATGGGAAATCCAAAATTGGCCCCTGGTATGGCACCCACATCTGTGATTGACAGAGGCAGTCAGTAAATCATGTTGCAACCATCAATCACTCCTATATAAACATCTAAAACATATAATTGTGGGACACATTTTGGTTGCATGGCTAGACTTAAAAAGGCCCTAGTGGTCAAAAGCCTAGTCTACACCTACGAACCTCAACAGACCGTATCATGTCAGACCTATTTCATATTCACAAGCCCAATGGTAGGATGAACCTTCTCAAGGAATCTTGATTTCTTTTGCAACACAAGTAAAACATACTGGAGTTGTATATATCACAAGGAATACCTCTACAATGGAACAGTCTTCCACTTAACATAAAGCAAAGTATCTCTCATTCTATTCAAACATAATTTGGATGCATGGATGGGACACTGCAAATTCATCTCCATTTTACCACTCAAAGTAAATATCCCAACATATCCTTTGCCTGCTACTGAGTTATTGGACCCCAAAATATAAGGACTAAAATTACCATGGTACTATATGGCTAGGGTTCTCAAAATTCTCAACAGTTCAACAGTCTAGTGGGTACCAGTGAACCGATGACAACCTACCAGCAGATCATCCATACATAACCGAGCTTTAGTAGCAGGTGCTTCGGGTTCCTATTACGTTGTAGAAGTTTTACAACTTGGAATACCATATGGTCGAACCCATATGGTCAAAGTTGTAAAACTTCGAAAAAATTAACAAAAAAAAAAGAAAAAACTTACCTGACTGTTTTAAGCAAGGGGGTAAGCCCCCTTGCACCCCCCCCCGTCCCCCTGCTCTTTAAATATACCAACTCTGAGAGCGCACTATAATGCAGTACAGTGCGGAAAGGGAAGATTTCCCTTTACTACACTGTAGTGCAATCTCAGAGTTGGTATATTTAAAGAGCGGGGGGTGTGATGGGCACAGCCCCCCACGTGGGAGTGCAGGGGGGGCTTGCCCCCCCCCCACTTAAAACAGGTTAGTTTTTTTCTTTTCTTTTTTTTAAGTATTCAAAGTTTTACAACTTCGAACATATGGGTTTGGCCATGTGGTCTTCGAAGTTGTAAAACTTCAATCACATAATAGGAACCCGCTGCTTCTGCTCTTCTGAAATGGAAAGCTGAACTGCAGTCAACTGGATGGGGCAGTGAAGCAGAAATGGCCAGAAGGATGTTCTTTTCTTAAAGGGCAGTAGGCCAGTAATACCTCTTTCTTTATATAACAGTACATTAGGCAAAATACACAAGGACCATCGGGGAGTCATTTGATGTAGACAACATGCTAGAGAAGGAGTTGGAGGTGGACAAGATTAAGTGGACTGTGGACATTTGGATAACATTGTACTAAACTGAGTAGTGTTTATCAAAGAATGACTCAATACAACTGCACTATTAATTGATCGAAGGCCTTGGCTGATATTAGGTTTAGACTTGTTCACTTTGGAGAATAATAATTAGCTGCAGTCTGTTTTCCCAGTTTGTGGAAGCTGTAAAATTAGAATACGACCTGAAGATACAATAATGCATCCACAGTTACTTATGAGGCATGTTTTCCCAGATATCCTAATCTATGAAAGTGAACTCCACTTATCTGGACACAAGTTTTCAGTGTACCAGTGGTTCAGACACATCATTATTGTCCCAAAATTCATGCAGATCAACCATGAGTTTCAGCATATTTTCAGGACAGTGAAAAAATTACTGAAAAAAGCATAATACTGTTACCTATAGCACCACCCTCTTACAGAGTGGTATAGTTTGTAAAATGGTACAATATGTGCTAGCTTCTAATTGATTATATTATTTGTGTCACAAGGCTTCATTTTAAGTACATGCTCTTGGTTACATATAACAATTGATTGAGGGTTTACATAATGATTAAGGTGCTCACCTTAAAGACACAGTTACTGGGGTTTATTCTCACCTTTGGGAATCATGGCTAGACTTTAAAAAGCTCAGGGGTCATCAGCTTACTAATTACCGATAAACACAGGGAGCTTTGGTGTTACTTCATCATATATCCTATTCTCAACTGATTGGACTTCAAGTTACTTTTATCTGTCAGAACCAAAATATTTAAGTTCTTTTATGTACTTTTCCACCACACCTGCTAACCATCATGCCCCCTTATCAATCAAGTTCATTTGTTCCTTTGTCCAGGTATTTGTCAGCGAAGGTGAAGGTGAAGACTGGGTCAGGGAAAATGGTCATACAGAATTCAGCAATGGTTTGTGATCTTGCCAACATCCAAGATATAACGGTGTGTTTAGTATAAGCCGTATCACCTCCTCTGGATGGGAGATGAATGGCTTGCGTCACATTGGGCACCACTATTCCTGCCTCTTATGAGTGCATGCCCCCATGTTTCTGTAATGGGAGCTACTACAGTCACAGCTTGATGTTTTTTTTTTTTTTTTTTACTTTTTTATTTATCATAAATAAAGGTTTCATTGCTGTCCTAGAAACAAAGCCAAAGCAGACCATAAGAACATACATTTCCCTTTACACATCACATTCAACTAACATATTCTATAAGACATAAGTTAAAGTTGTACAACAGCTTCACTCTTGTTTAATGGTATAACACTGTTCTAAGGATAACTACTTCACATATTTCTTTTAAAATAAAAAAATAAAATTATTTTAAAGCATCCCAGCATGTCTTAGCACTTTTCAGTAATATATTAACCCTGACTGATATTCCACCTTAAATGAAAGAAAAGATGGACTGCAGATTCTCCTTTAGTCAAGAACCGATACACCTATAAATCATATTTTCTTTATTATAGTATGAAACAATTTAAACCCTTATCGGACTATTTCATTTTATAGATTTCATGCAATACACTATGTCAATACTCAGCCTTCAGGATTTACCTCCATTCTCAAGCAGTGAGAGGACAATTAGTACTGGGGTAAACGTGACAGCATCTATCAAGTCTAGGTTAAGTTTCAAGGGAAGGTAATGGAGTCTGTTGTTTAATCTGCAGCTGAAGTTTATTCCACAAAAGGGGGGGGGGAGAGCTGAGTGACAAATCTGTCTCTCTGCATCCTGCTCTTTTATCTGCTGATGAAGGTTTGTTTTTTCTGGTTCTAGCATTAGCTGAGCTGTTGGACTTGGATAAAGAAGGTCAAGGACCACTGGTTCTTTAATAATTTAGTGGACAAGACCAAAATCTTTCTCTTCAGGCGTCTATAAAGTACAGAGTAAAGAGACAGGGCTTCCTGTCTCCCGTGGTAATTAAGATTCTTAAGACCAAAGATCTTTTGTTAGGAACCTCTAGGGCTCTTCAAGTTCGTTGATATGTCAAGTGAAATACATCTGCTCAGTGCTGAAAAAAGGGGAACAGTAACATTTCTGTATCTGGGCAAAATCCCCTGGGCTATCAGTTGAGCCAGGTAAAAGAATGTCTTGATTACACTTGCCATGTGATTCAAGAACCTAGGGTCCTTTACCACTTTTTTGTTTTAGTAAGGTTTGCTTTCTGTACTGCATGTTGTGTACAATTTTTGTTTTACAAAAGAAACAATACTACACTTTTTAGCATTCAATAATATCCCATTTTCTGTACACCAGATATTAATCAGGGTCAGCTCTTTTTGTGGAGTATGGATATCTGATGGATGAGGGGTTGACAGTAATGCCTTGTTTACAGTCATCTGCAAATTTGATTAACCAGAGGTCTTGGTTATCATTTTTGAGACTGGAAAAGTAGATGAAAAACAGAAATGGGCCCGGTAAGGACTGCTGGGGGCTCCACTATTAGAAGATAAGCCTGCCACAAACTGTGAGGGATCTCTCTCTAAGCCAACTAGCTATCCATCCTACCCTGTAATGATCTATGTTTAAGGATGCAAGTCTCCTTACAATTCTGGCATGAAACATGATTCTGAATGTTTGGCCAGATCAAGGTAACCTGTATGAATGAGTAGCATGGCAACTGGTCCACAGCCTGTGTAAAACTAGAACTGAATAAAACTGTTGTGGAAGGAACCACAACCTACAATGTATCAACCAATTCCTTTAATCCATTAAATTGTAAAAATCGTAAAAATATAACAGTTTAGCACTTTCATTCCTTTAGCATGAGTGGAATTTCATAAGAACTGTTGAACAAAAATTACTAATACCTTAAATACATTCATTAAAAAAATCACATGATAGACTCCAACCACTAATAAAAAGGTATAAATTACATCTTGATCACATCTACTTAGGCATCATAATTGTTTCATTTTAAAATTGAATAAATTGATCAGCTATTATTTAACCCTGGGTAATTTGTGGCATTTGGTTTGATTTGCCAGATTAATTCACTTTTTAACAGGTTCATAAGTGTGTACTAGGCTATTGGCCCTGGAGCCTTTACAAGCCTAGCCCTTAGAAGTGCCCTGGCATCATGCCGCCTGACATTAGTTCCCAGTGCCTCTATCAAGTAGAGCCACTGGAGTGATCCCCGGGGTGAACTTTCTATTTCCCATACACTCATCAAGATTTCTCTTGAAGAAGGCTAGCGAGGTGCTCTGCTTGACATGCATGGGAAGTCTATTCCAGAGCAGGGGGATTCTCTGGGTTATGAACCTGTCCCTCCAGCATGTTCTGTTGATTGTGGTAATGAGGTTGAGGTCTCTGGAGCGTGTGGTGCGGAGGAATTGAGATTTCTTTAGATGTAGCATTTCTAACAGAGCTGGGTCAGACATGGCTTTGTAATTCAAGTAGAGATCGCCTCTTAGTAGACGATAGGAGACAGGGAATAGCTGGAGTTTTTTTGAGTCTGTCCATGTACGACATGTGTTTAAGGCCTAGGATCCTCTTCATGAGGTACTTTTGTGGCCTTTCCAGCTGTTGCATGTGTCTAGTGAGGTACATGCCAAATGGGGCATAATACTCGATGATTGGCCTAATGAGAGGAGAGAAGAGTAGAGAGAGAGAGACGATGACCTCTTTCTTCTTGGATGCAAAATCCTTGGTAATGAGATGTGCCACATAGAAGGGCTTTCTGACCACAGTGGCAATGTCAGATTTTTTTTTTAAAAGTCAATGTAATGGTTAAGCAGTCTGAACAAATACAGAATATTTTTTTCCAGCAAAGGAAAAATTACTTTCTGTCATTCAATGTTTCCAGTATACTTTCAACACTACCAGAAAATACATTTTTTTCTGTTTACTCTCTCAAATTGAACACTAAAATGCATTCTCTTTTGCAGTGTCCCTTCCATACAATTATGCTTTATAAACAATGTTTGCGGTAACCAAGGCAAAGACTAGTAACAGCAAGTCATTAACACTACTTGCTCTTTTTATTAATATAATTAAAAAAAATGGCACAGATTTTCCATAATTAAATTCCGTCTCCAGCAGCTCTAGTCTTTTTTGTTAGTTTAGTACCTAGTGATTCACTGTCAAATGCTGACAAATATGCTGTCTTAGCTTTAACATAGTCCAGCAAATCCATCTTTTCATCTCCCTCCAAACCATCATATTACTCTCAAGGTAATCCTTCTCATTTTTCCTTTGTTGGAAAAAATATTTTGCATTTGTCCAGACTGCTTAACCATTACATTGACTTTTTTTTTTTAAATCTGTCATTAGCTGTTTGATAGCTCCTGTGTCTTCACATTGCTTCTGGAGATTTGCCACCTCGTCAAATATTTGAAGAGAACATCAAGCAGACCTCCTAAGGCCCACAGTTCATCTTTAATCACTTCCAAACTATTGGTAACCTCTTTAACATCCAGTCTCACTACTTGGTGTTCAGGCTCCTTTAACACTGAATATACCTTTTTTGTTCCACAATATCATTCAAGAGATGGCTCCTTCACTTATCTTTGGACCCAAAATCATGTCACTCCTCACTACTTTTATATTATTTTTGCCTGCTGGTATGCTTACAGTGTGGTGTCTGGACATCATCCCTGTGTCTTTGTGGGGTGCTTTGGTTTCTTCTTACATGCCAACTATGTGATTTATGAGAATCCTCCAAATTACCTTTAGGTAAGAATGGCATTTATGAATAAACATGTGCTTACCCTGTGTTGGGTAGGTGCCCCACACAGGATTAATTTATGTGTCTTGCATCTGCTGAGTGCTGGAATAGTTTCCTGCTCCCCACAACACAGAAATGGATTAAGCACATATCAAGAGAATATACTGAATGAATGTTGTGTGACCAGTACTTTCTGTGCCAAGAAATGTCAGGGATAAAGGTTATTTATTTGCAGTTTTTCTAAAGTAATTCATCTACATGGGACTTTTTCAGTTTTGTCACAGAGTGCCTGGATTATAGTTCTACAGTATGGCTGAGCATTTTTTACCACCATAATTAACCACGACCTAAATTAATTTTAGGGTAATAAAAAGTGTTAAGCAAATGGCATTTGTAAATACAGACAACTGGTTGATCAAATTTCAGAAATCTTTGGCTGATAATATTGTATAAAACCCGATAAAAACAATAATGGACAACCCAGATTCATTACAGAGTAGAATCACAACACTGTAAAGCTTTTTACCAGCTCCAAATTCCTATAAATTGCCAGACCAAACTTTTGTAAGACTTTCGACTGCAGCTTTGTTTGACAGCTGAAAAATTAGTAAACAGCAGTTTTAACATCGTCAAGCAGTCCACGAATAAAACTTGTTTGGTATATGTGTGTGCATGCACATGTGCAAGTGCGCGCACACACACACACACACACACACACACACACACACGTATTATTTCTCCATTGCTATCAAGTACATTTCAAACTGTCACAGCTCAAACAGCTCAGTCATGACCTCTAACCCCTTAGTTACACAGCTACACTTTTAAAGTATACTTTATTTATTTCAGAATTTCAGACTAGCACCTAGTATCAAAGAACAGTATTATTTTGTTAAAATGTTTGTTCCATTTGATCAAATGCAAAATAGAATGGTTTAGTATATGTACTGCAATGCCAAATATTGCTTTCTGGAATTACTTTAAGATACATATTTAAACACACACTTACAGATACATATATTAATTATATTTTACCTATCTAATTTTAAAAGTACAATATATGAAAGACAATGACTTTTATAAAAAAGAAGGGGGGGCTTGCTAAGCATGATAATGATACCCTCCAGGGTGGTTAGACTTCTAGTGGCAGAGGCCCAACACCTGCTATATTGAGCCACAGAACACACTGAATGAATACTTCCATACTGACCAGATGTGTTTTGTCATCAGCACAGGTGCAGAAGAAGGTGACAGAAGTGTAACAGTGCAAATCAGTCAACCATGCAAGGGAGTGTCCACCTATTAGTCCTGAAGTGGTAGGGGTGCAGGGGATGTGAAAGAAAAATATATGCAGTATTCACATAAATTTACAGAATTATTCAGTGTTTCATTAAGTCAGTGCTGATCGCTGTTCATGCACCTCTCAGGCTCAGCTCTTCTACTCAGGTTTAGTGCATGCAACACAAATGTTTTTGGACTATATTTCTAATACCGTTTCTGCTGAATTTCTTTTCTCTGTCTATTTATGTATCACTCACATTTTTTTTATACTATTTTCCACTGACCCTTGATTATACACATTCAAAAATAATGGCCAAAACTATCAAATAAGAGTTAAAAACTACAAAGAAATTGCAAATGAATGCCAAAACAGAATGCCGTCACAACACTAGTTCTAATAAGAAAAACAGAATAAACACAAAGAATAAGCGTTTTCACCCTATCAACATTATGGGCTTCATCAGAGTAAGCCATTACATTTGAACATCAGTTTAAATATGCTCAGTAATCACATGATCGGTCCACAAAACATGTAATTTAAAAGAAATTAAATACAATGAAAATTAGGTGAAAATAATAAAAAAAAAATAGTTAACATTCAAACAATTTAAAATCCCTAAATGGAAATCTGTTACAACTACTATAAAAATTGTTACAGTTAAAACCACTAAAGTAATATATTTCGGCTTTTCCCAGTTAGGGGTCACCACAGCCAAACTCCGGTCTGCTGATAACTGGCAGTGGATTTTTACGGTGCCGAGTTGCCATCCTGACGCCCAACCTTCAAAGAAGACACACCCATTCATGCACACACCTACCTGCATGTCTTTAACGTCATTTGACCATGGGGAGGACATGCAGACTCCACACAGAAGGCACTCCAGCGAAGAATGGAATGGGAAACCCTCTTGCTGTGAGGCAACAACGCTAACTGCTGCACCACAACGGCATTACAGTTAAAACCACTAATACGTAAAATAAATGTTGTCCGTTTAACTTATTGTACAACTTTTCCTAAATGTTGGAAGCCCTAAGCTGCAAAACACTGGTCAAGGAACAACAACCGTTAATACCAGGGGGTGTAGTGCCATCTAATCTTATTTGCCACATAGTCTCCTTCATCTCTAACTTTGTTTTATCATCACCTCCTCTGTCTGTAGCAATAATTCTATAAATAACAAAAAATATAAACCTCCTAAAATTAGTACAGGACAAACTATGGGTATAAAGGACACTGGTGTTTTTTTTTTATATTTTTAATGTCTCTTACATGTTCAGCTATTCTGTTTTTCAACCTGCAAATAGTTTGGCCCATGTAAAAGGCAGAACAGCTCATGCAGGTTGCAATGTATACCACCATTGTGGTGTTACAATTACAATACCCCAAGCAGGAAATGCTACGATGGTAACTTTCCCTGGTTAAATATGGGCTGGTGTTAATGTATTTACAAAATCTACACATATTGGTGGTGCTAGTGCAAGGTCATAAGCAACTGTGTATTGTGTATCCTTATGCTTTCAAGTATGTCAGTGTCAAAGAGGGCCACATGTTGTATGAGACACACAACAGATTGTCATAACCTAGGCTTCTCACTCTGGTAAGCACTGTACAAGCAAAGTTCCACACCTGCCCACACTACGGGACAGCATGCCTCAGCTACTTGATCCCACCTGCTCTGTTGTCCCTCTAAGCAGGCATCTGGCTATTGAATCAGTCACTGGTGGTACACTTAGAAAATGCCAGTAGGACAGATATCTGATTTTCAAAGTGAGTATTTGTATCAGCTTTCCAGCTGGGTCCACAGTACTCCTATGTGACTCTGGTTGCAATGACAGCTGTGCAACCCTATGCTAAACTCCATTTCATGAATATCTGAGGTTCTGTAGTATTTCATCTTAGAGAGTTAAAAGTATGGAATGCTAACTCAAAACTTTCAATACCATGCCAACACAACCAAAATAAATAAGCACACTACTATTTTCTGCCAAAAAATGTCACACTTCCTCTCCCATGCAGGAAGAATGGCTACAGCGACAGGTGTTTTTCATCAATCTGAAATAATATCTGCCCATTATTACAACAGTATTTAAGAAAAAAAAGTGTACTCTCTGTATAGCAGACGACCTCCAACCCCACAAAGGGAATACAATTGCTCTGTACTATATGAAGTAAACTGGCTACCTATGTAACAGAGATGCATATTATTACCTTATTCTTTCCAACTCTATCCCATCCTGTTCTAAACGACTACTTGGCCAATAGTCTTCTGGCTTATCCTGTACTATTACATCTTCTTGGCAACCTACATCATTCCATATTCTGCTCAACTTCACTTTGCTATGAAAGTTCACTTTACCACTGAACTGCTATTATAAAGTACTGCAGGTCTAAACACTCATTCTGATCAACCATTGCATTACTTATCACGATTATAATATGTTTGTATGTTGCCTATTCATATGTACTTTGACAATGACTTTCTTCTCTCATGACAGTGTGTTCTAACGGTCATGTTTTTTTCCTCACATTTTTGTATATGCTCTAACAATTTATCACACTATGTATGTTACTTTTTCTACGCATCTTCTTGAGCTTTTCTCCTCTGGCCTTCCTGAAAAGGGATATTGTATTCCACCCAGTTGGACTTTGGTCAACAAAAGCCATAAATAACTATAACAACTATATATATATATATATATATATATATATATATATATATATATATGTATATACTTTAATAGCAACACCCACAACATCGAACATTATTTCCCTGAAATGAAAATAATGAATACTGAAAACCCCGAAGGGCCGATTTTTCCCAATCAAACATATGCTTGCCAAATGTGGGGAAATATGCCCTTTTCTCCACTGTAGTGCGATCCCAGAGTTGGTATATATAGATGTGGGTGTGTGTGGTTACCGTGGTACAGCACTGCTTGCAACTGACCAACTGCAAGCTCAGCTCTGATTGTATTAATATCTGCAACAAATAACACAGCAGTGGTACACAAAGGTAATACCAACTGGTCACAAAAAAAAAAAAAAAAGATACTATATGCAAATTTTATGCCATGCTGTGGTATACATTACACAAGGGCAAAAATGGAATCAAAGGGTAGCAAGAAAAGACCGAGAAACAGAATTAGCCTTAGAAACTGCAGGGGGCAAGAGAGGTATTCAGAGGGCAATGCAAGCGATAAGTAATGGGAAAGACACAGAGTTCAAAGAGACAGAGGGGCTGAGAACAGTAAATGTTATAAGACAACAGTGAGCAAGGAGAAAGATAAACTACATACGTATTTACAGGAAGCAGACATAGTGGTAGCCAACAGAGTAGTGCAAAAATGGAGCGACGTTCAAAAGAATTAACCAAGTGCAGATTAATGTTTAAGTGATATGTCCTGTGTTCTGGCATTTGCATTTGTATTGCTCAAACATTTACTGTCTAAGCTACGGCCTAGTTAGTATGTTTTTTTCTGATAGTGAGGAATGGATTGCCATACTTTTCAAACAACTACAGAGAAAATGGAGTCAGAGCTGTGTAGTTTAATATATGGGGTTTGGCGAGTAGGGCCTACTATTTTCTAAGGTTATAGGTTGGGGAGATGGTGATAAGTTTCATTGCAAGTGGAGAAGGGGCATCCTGGAGGAGTAATATTTAACATTTGTTGTTAGTGTTACTGTAATTCTTGTTTGATCATTGCTAACTCTTATTTTGCATGTTTTGCACACCATTAAAATAAATGGTCCAGGTGGACTAGTGTCCTACCCCAGATATCAATGAAAATTAATTGAAATGAAATAGAAGACAAATACAAGAGTTTCATCGTATAGTCCTGGGTTTGATTCCTCCAATTTCAAGTTACAAACTATACAACTCTAGGCAAGTCTTGAAGCCAGAAAGCATTCCTAAGAGGCACTTGTAACTACTGTGGTCACTTGTTTAACAAATAAGAAAATTGTCAAATGCATTCCCGTAGCTGAACTGAAAACTAGTGCTGAACAGAGAATATTTTGCTTGCAAACAGCAGACAATTGAAATGATTACCTGAGGGAAAAGTGAGTGAAATGCTTCAGAACTGAGAAGCTATGCAAAACAAATGTTATACTCTGCCACTGGCAAACTCAAAAGTCCACACAAGTCACACAACCTGTGCTGCAATAACAGGTCCACCCATTTTTTTATGTTTAACATTTAGTACAGCAGGGGCTTCACCTTTGACCTAGAAAGCCAGCAATGTAATCTTTGTTTTCCCTTGAGGGCGTATTTGTCTAGTTTCTAAGAAGCAGTTTTTAGCCATACCCTACCCAACTTTGACCCTTTGCAGAGAAGCCTAAATAAGGGATTGTCAAACCAAAAAGGCATCATTAAGCCAATGAGGAAATCAGCAGCACAACATATGGGCTAGTGTAGTTCCCCTCTTCATTTCTTAACGTGCAGGTAAACAACTGCAACCATTACACATTTACATTGCGTGACATTATCATTTCATGTTGGCAAACACAGCAAGTATTCGAGCAACAAATCTTGGATGAAAACTTACCTACAAAAGTGAACAAAGCATAAAGTAACACATGATAGTATATCTTAGCAGGTGTTGCAGTGTTCTACTAAACGAGGTGTGAAACAACTACTACCTTTTTGCTGATTCTGGCCCACAAGACAAGACAACAAAGGTAAAGTCCAATTAATTATTTTTTGTGGTGGGGCAGTTGATTTAGTGTTTCCACATGTTACTTTCCGTAAGATGCTGTTTGGGTATGGAGTAGGTTATTTATATTAGTCTTGTGTGCGCTACTACATTTTAAAAAAATAAAAAAGTGTATGTGGCTTTGGTTAGTTTACAATGAATATTTACAGCTGCAGTTGAGCTTGTTTGCTTGTCTGGTCTTTGTTTAAGCAGGCAATGGAAAAAAAGTGAGATATTACACATAAGGGAAAATTTTAAATATTACTCTTAAATTTGTTACACTAATAGGTTTTCTATTAGAATGCATTTTTGAAGGATATGACGTCTGAAACTCAAATATGTTTCATTACTGATTTCAATCCTCAATTTCCCAGAAAACCACAAATTTTAAGATGAAAAGACCATAAATATGAAGCAAAAATCTGGACAATCTGCAGAAATTCATGATAGGTATGATATGTCAGTTAAAACCATTTAGTAGCTGTTGCACTCCACAGGTAAGTAGCAAGAACACATAGCTGAGCAAAAAATGTCTGATCTTGCTATTATAAATCAATAGAAGCCTATAGTATTTCCAGCTTTGTTTACTGTTCACTAAATAAAAACATGTTTATTATTTTTAGTTTCAGAATGATAGCTCATGACTCACTAAGCAAACATGCTTTGTTTTATACATGACCTAGAACCTTTGGCAGGTACAGAGTAATCCAAATGAACAGAAAGACAGAAACATTGTCCTGCCAGACATAGCTTATTTGCAGCTTGTAGTTATAACCTCATGTGTAATACTATTAG
This sequence comes from Protopterus annectens, assembly GCF_019279795.1. Classification (NCBI taxonomy): domain Eukaryota; kingdom Metazoa; phylum Chordata; order Ceratodontiformes; family Protopteridae; genus Protopterus; species Protopterus annectens. Next base: position 95,911,679 of record NC_056743.1, read on the forward strand.
CCTAATACTATAGTTTGATTCCAGAAAAATGTGTAGTGCAGTATATTGTCTTCATGTTTGGTCACATTATTCATGTATACCTCTCAACTTCTTAACACAAGAATTCTAGACAAAGCCAAAACAATATTAAATTACAAAGTTGCTAGAATAACAGGTTTTGCCTTACATACATTTTCTGAAGGATACGTCTGAAAATCAACCTTCTGCCTTTATTTAATGACTTCAGTCTACAGCAATTTGAAGAAAACCACATATTTTATGAGGAATATACCAAAAATATGAGGTGAAAATCCAGACATGGTAGAATTCTGGGTTGCAGAGAAACATTTTGTCAGCGATATTTTTTATTCTGACATATTTACCTGCCAGTAGTTTGCATTCATGAAAGGCTTAAATCTGATGTAAGCTTCTTTGCCTTGCACTTATACCTTGCTTAGGTTCCACCATGAAGAATGCTGATTTTTGAGCTCTGTCCCCTCACTAGTCTGGCCTCCACTGATATGCACTGTTGTAATGCTAACGACAAGTTAAGTACTATTACATATATGCAGCAACGGTGGTTTACATTTCTTAAGTTATCACCTATGTCACCAAGCTGTCTCTCTTCTCATCAGCAGTTCATACTTCCCCAATCAATCTGAGTGCAGAGACTCTATTGAGAATAGGGAATCCACCATTATGGCAGATGTTAGTGTTTCACCACTAATCCATTGATAGTAACTGGAATACAGCACAATCGGTGGTTGTATTCCCATTCCCCTCACCACTGGTGATGGAAGCTTTTTGGCCTCCCTAACCCAGTCTGCAGTAATCAAAGCTTTAAGCTCACATTTGCCAGGTTATTGGACCTTTATGACTATCTCTTACAAGCATGGTCAATCAACCAGCTAATCAGCAGTCATGTATATCCTTTCATCTCACCCACAGTCAATAATTCTGCCATTAAATATGACCTGAATTGTCAATATTGTCTGGAGCAAATATTTATGAAATAGTCTGATTAAGGCATAATACAAAACCACTGGAGTAAAGCACAGACGACCAAGCCCTCAGGTTGGCCTTATGATCCACATATGGCCCAAACAACAGCAGAACAAGTCTACGGGGGGTGGGGTTGGAGAATGCTGGTGGACCCAGCATGAATGCAGGGCACTAGGGGCTGAGTCGGTAAGTCGATGAAGTCCGAGAAATCAAAATAAAAAAAATAAAAAGCAAATCTCCATTCTTCCTGATGTGGAATTATATAACCCTACTGTACAAATCCTGCCTTCCTACTGTTGTAAGTAGTTTTTCCTTCTGACACAAGTATAGCACAACTTATCTTCTACACATACACCTGTACAACTGTTAGTCTAGAGCATGTTCAAATGAACTTCTTAGATGTAAAGTAATCATTCAGAGCAGTATTCTCAAAGTAAGGTCATCCAACTTTCTTTACACTTTAATACTGTATCAGTGGTGCTCACCATTTGGAGATGCTAGTACCTACTAACCACCACTGTTGTGCAAGCAAACCTAATTCAGGAGCTTGTTTTGGTACTCTGTGATCTGAAGTATAAGCTTGACATACTGTTAAAATGTTATGGCACCATATCGTCAGGGAATTATATTACCATTAGTGTTTTGCATTATACTGGACATCCAGTACAACACACAAATTTGGGTATGCCAGAATAACCTACCAAAACAGAAACATATGTATACCATTAGAAGGGTCACAGTTTCAAGCAGTAGAACACTAACAGGTATTACCCATTTCATCTTAAAACTTTAAAAACATGTAAGCACTTACTTACAGTAAAACACCTTCATTTACCCAGTTTTACTGTTTATACATCGGTAAACAGCACATATTAAGTTATAATGCTGAATTTATTTCTCACTTAGTTCAGCATTTTCGACCATGACTAGTTACTGTACAAAGGTTTCATATCAAGAATTAAGACATTAAATAAACATCACTTCTTACTAGACAGAATGAGGGGTCATGTTTGTGAAACATCAATCCAGTGAGCAAATTACATTAAGCATTGCACAAAACACTAACTAGGTTTTGCTCCACTATTTTATTCTCAACAACTATTATACAAATATATGACTGAAAATATATAAAAGGCTTTACAGTATTACATCACATTACGTCTATCTCAAAATTGAAAAAAACAATCTCTCTCCATTCTGTCACATCCTGAATGTTTTGTGTTGGTTTTTTTTTCAGTACAAGTATTGTTTTTGTTTGGCGCTAGTGAAACATGAAGCAAAGTGGAAACCCTGGAGATCGGCCCTTCTGCTGCATTTCCTGTTAAAGTGAATCAACTTTTGCAGCATGAACTGCTGTGAATATTTTGTTCTCTGCTTCTCTTCTCTTCTTGAAAACCTAGTGACTGCATTTTTCAGTTATCTAAGCATGACTTATAAAGTTATAGATTAGCTAACCGTGTAATGAGTTATAGTGATTAATAATGGCACAGTAGAATATGGGATCCATTTTAGGTATAACTGAATGATCTTTTGCAGTCAATGACAAAAGAAGTTTGTCAAATCATCATGTCAGAGTGTAAAAAATATGCATGTGTTAAAAAAGAACCACCTTTATTTTACTTATGCTGATACTGAGTTCAACAGCCTCTGGGAAAAGGAGATGTTAATGTTCTCTCAACAGAATTTGTACAACCTCAAAGGTGATCTAATTAATGTCAGTGTGTATGTGTTGGGGGGAAGCAGCCCACATGAGGACCGACGGATGCCGCCCTACAAAAGCATTATTTAATGTTGCATTATTTATTTACCAATTGCCAAATGCAGCTTTGAAAGGCGTATATCTTGAAGTCTAGTTGTTTCCCTCTTTTCAAGGTACTGGCTGTATAAAATTGGTGCTTAGTGAGCTAATTTTTCTGATATTCAGGTAGATCTTAACATCTGAACAAAAGAAGCAAAATTATCCCCCTTCCCTGAACTCTGCTAAAATACACTAGAGCAAGCTATATTCCAAGTATCTTATAGGTACTCATGGCATGAATGAGGATTAGTGTCTTACTCCTGCTAAATTTACTTACTTGTATATTAATTAGTTAAATTACATTTATTGACTGGGACAGTCTGACTGGGCAGAGAGACCCTTTTTTAGCAGAAGCCTGGAGAGAAAAACTCCACAAAACATATGACAATTACATTAATGCATTCCACAGCTTGATTATGGGTAACAATCGTGTGCTAATAAGATGTAAAGTGAATTCAAGAGAAAGCTATCCTAGCATTTAAAAAAAACCTAAAAATGGTCTAGGTAAATATTTATAGTGTCTATATTGTACATTTCTGTAGCTGTCAGCATACGAACATATACAATAACAGTAACTCATCTGAGATTGGTAAATGTGTGGTTATGAGATAAAATTATAACGGCGAAGATAAGAATAGGCAAGGAGTCAAGCAAGGTATAAGGACTGGGGTTCCCTTCAAAGCCTTGGACTCTCAACAGTGTGACACATCAGCTAGAGTTCAAACATAAACTTTTTGAAAGTTGACAGTGTTCAGATGTTTGAGATTGCAGTACTGTAGAGATAAGGGAATTTGCCCTTTCCCCACTGTAGTGCGATGTCAGAGTTGGCAGTAGCAGTAGGTATAGGGGGTGCAGCCCCTCTGCAAAATAAATAAACAAATGAAATAAAGACATAGCTTTTGTTTTGCTTCAAATGTTTGCGATTCAAAGTCTTTTGTATTTGAATTGTTGTGATTTGGACTGTTTTTCTCCATGTCTCAGTGCTCAAACTTTTTATAGTTCGAACATGATATACACAGATAAAGTAATTGCAATGTAGACGAACATAGTACTAGGCCTAGAACGGAGTAAAATGCAAGTTTGAAGTGTATTTCCAGGTTAAAGTGACCAGTTACAAAGGGATGTAATTAGGTTTGGTTATTTACATGGATAATTCAGCTATGATTATATATATTGTTAGGATAAATGAGTTGTAAAAGATGGTTATGTTACACATGGAAATTTCCATTTCTTTATTAAGTGCTCCCTTATAGACTGAAGAAATGTTTTGTGGTTCTCTTATGACCTGATCTCTTAGCATGAAGAGTTCCATAATGATGAGACATAGGGAATAAGAAAATAATTCCTGTTAGTCATCAATATTATTCGTACGTACTTGAAGCGAACAAAGGATGGGGGCGACACCAATAATAAAGATTCCAGAAAAAAAAAACTAAGTTAATGACCATCAAAGAAATTTTATAAATTAACAAATCAAAAGTTAAGATGATAAATAAGGTGCCTAGATGACAATCAGCAACTGTGGATCTGGACAAAGAATGATTCCAAAGTTAAGACAACCCCAGTCAAACATTGTTTATACATTGAGGACAAAAACACATTTTGCAGCATATGTCACTGTGATAATTCTGACTGATTTCTCTAACCCCTCAGTTAATGTCATCATTAGTAGACTTGATTCTGAATTACATTTGCTGAAGTTAGAACAAGGCAAAACTTTCATACAGTTTAAAAATTGGGCTCAAACGAATCCTAAAGGTAAAAAAAGAGGTGACCAGAAACAGAGATGATGAGAGACAAACTGGTTAGTCACTGGCATTAACCACACAGCTTAAACACCTAGCCAGAATCTAGGAGAAGCCATACATTCTTTTAACAGTTTTAAAGTACCTCTATTTTCCAGTTTAGGAAAAAAACTACAAATGAACATGATAATGAGATATGGTGAGAAATAAAACTTAAGAAAATCACATGCAGGCAGTTGTTTAGAATGAGTGTTAGTCTGATTATACTTGAATAAGGATGCAACAATTTAAACAGCTTGTATGGCTTATTGCCAGTACCATCATCCATCCACACCCCCTTTTTCCCCATTTTTGCACATGGAGTCAGGTTGTCACTTCAGCATTGACAATTTATACCACCAGGTGGCTAGCCGTGCTGCAGTAGTTCTTCTACACCAAACACTCGTATGCACACTCACACCCATGACCAGTTTAGAGTGTCCAATCCACCTATTGCATGTCTTTGGAATGTGGGAGGAAATACATACAAACACAGGAAGGACATGCAGACTCCGCACAGAAGGCACCTCCAGCAGACAATCAAACCAGGGAACCCCTTGCTGTGAGGTAACAACGCTATCCACTGTACCATTGTGCCACCATTTCTTACTATTCTTCTGAGCTGACTACAAGCTTCCCAATTTTTTTTTAACTTTTAGACCTCCTTCAGGTAACTGTTTATCACTGTTCATCCCATCTTGTATCCCTAATCTTTCTGGAGAAGCATGGATCTGTTGTGGAAAAGCAGCAGTGAAATAAGAAGTGGGCACCATGTTCTCAGATACAGGGGTGAATGCAAATAACTGCTCAGCATTTGTGGCCAGAGAAGACACAGAAGCTGGAGTTTTGACCCTTATTAGAGATTTTTTCAGGCACATTTCTAGTTATTTTTGACTATGCAGTATCTAGGCTTGAAAATTTGTACAAGGTTGTACCTTGTGGGTTCCACTTCATATCATCGAATTATCATTTCATTGAATTGCAAACCATCGAGACCAAATCGTTGAAAACCCATTTCATCAAAAACTCATTTCATCGAATCTCAAATCATTGAAAACTATGAAGCAACTACAAATAACATCCCAGATACTTTGTACTATATGTATGCAAGCCCCCTGCACCCTCATGTGGGCTCAGCCTCAATTAAATATACCAACTCAAGGTTGCACTACAGTGGGGAAAAGGTAATTTCCTAACCCCACTGTAGTGCAACCTTGGAGTTGGTATATTTACTTACAGGGGGTGTGGGGGCCCCAGTTGGGAGTGCAGGGGCTTGCCCTGCATAAACGTAGTAAAAACATTGTGGAATGTTATTTGTAGTTGCTTCATAGTTTTCAGTGATTTCAGATTCGATGAAATGAGTTTTCGATGAAATGGGTTTTCGACGATTTGGTCTCGATGGTTTGCAATTCGATGAAATGATAATTCGATGATATGAAGTGGAACCACCTTGTGGAATATGCCCAAGACAAGTATTCCACCTTTATTTTCATTAAAGCAGCATACATTTATAAAATGGAACAGTCTTTTTGTCTAAAAAGTTAATTAGTGCTGACATAAACTTGAAGTTGAGCAACTTAGCCATGAACTACTACTAGAGTTGGAGTCATGCTCTGTCTGTATCCACTCTTCTCTGAGTTTGTTTCACAATTAATGGGGGGGAGGCAACGGGCGGACTTTAAGGATTCGGTGTGGGATGCACTGTCGGAGATGCTAGGTGGGCAGATTGGTCTGATATGGGAGGTGATTCTTCTGAGCTATGACACATAATCGGAATTGCCCAGACATGGTAAAGCTTTGCCGTGTCTAATAATGGTGGCTGCCAAAAAAGCAATTACTAGAAAATGGAAATCAAAATCTAAACCAACTGTACTAAAATTGGTGAATGTAATAACAGAGATAAAACAACTGGAACTGAGATCTTTAGAAAAGGTAGGAACAAACTACAAAGGAAAAATGGGAATTGTAGGAACAACACATACAAGGGAGGAATGAGGTTTAAAAGGTAGTAGGACTTAAATGAGCTATGTCATGTTTGAGTGAGAAAGATTGGGTATCTAAGTGATGTATAATGTTTGAAACTGGGAGTGTGTTAGTATGTTTTGTGATGTAAAATGCTTGCAACTAGGATTGTGTTGTTGTGGTTTGTTTTCATTTATATAAATATACAGTATGATTGCCTATGTGATAGTTTAATAAAATGTTTAAAAAAAGGCAGGAATTGAATAATTTATGTAATGTCGCTTAGTTTATATGATATATAGCAATATATGTGAAGTATAATAATTGACGTTCTTCATGTTTCACTGTTGCAGTCATCAAATTTGGATTATCTGCTAGCAGGTAGCTCTCAGGTTGGCCTGATTATCAGAGTATTGGGTCCTGCATCGGTTGCTGTCTCATCTTCCATGATGTCAGGTAGTCAGTGGTATAAAGCATGCAGCTGATGTCATTACACCAGTCTTTATTGCCTTGCGGTGCCTGAAGCAGAAGCAGTTCGCAAGTGCCGGTCGGCAGACTCCTGAAATTTTCGTTTTCAAGTTTCAGATCCAAACTCTTCAACTAAGCTAAGTACCCCATTGGGGATCCTTTTTCTTGCTCTAAACAGATGTCAGTAAAAGTTAACAATTGTATTTCTTGTGGAAAGCAAATACCTCATAAATATTTTCATTCGTACTGCATTCCTTGCCTAGGCCCAGACCACGATGTACCTCGCTGTCGGTTTTGTGCTTTATTCAAACCTTGTACTATTCATCATCAGTTTATTTTCACTTCTAAGTATTTTGGTACTCGGTTCAATTATCCAGAAATGGCTTCGGTAAGCCACCAGACTACCGACATTCCAAAAAAATGCAAAGATAAAGACAGAGACAGACCGTATAGGTCCAAAGCTGCCGAGAACTCTTCTAAGCTAGTCGCCAGTTCACCGGTACTCTGAGGCGCTTTTGCAGCCCCTGATACCCACTACTTCAGATTCTCAGACCTCTACTGAGACCTATTCGGAGTCCAGTATGCCGCAAGATGCTTCAACTGTGGAACCTGCGGATGTCTCTAACTTGGATGGGTCTAGAGCCACTGTGCAGGCACCGGCTTCTGAGGGTGAATTCAGGCCTACTGACTTGTATATTAAACTGACGACCTCTTCTTCTTCAAGGCCTAAAACTTGATCCATGCCTAGAAAACCGACGCCCAGACCACATGTTCAGGCCCCTATGCCTAAAAAACAAATAAGAATGGCTGAAGACCTTATTACTCAAATCAGGGGAAGCCACCCTTCTCCCTCTAAAGAGACCTAGGACTGATGTTCCTTTTGATTCTTCTGATCAGAATTCTGAAATTTCTGTTTTCTCTGATGACCAGGAGTTGCCCTTATCTACCTATGAGGATTCTGATGCAGAGGACTACATTCCCTCTGCTTCCCCTCCAGAGGATTTTTCTTTTGGTGAAACCTTGCATACTCTTAGGGAGCATTTCCGCTGGGAAAGCCAGAGTTACTCTGACTCCAAAAAGAGGCTTAGGGAATTTCTACTCCTACCTCAACACAGGCCTTTAGCTATCCCTGCTGTACTGGACATTGTAGATGATGCCTTCTCGGAATCTAGCCTGGCCCCTGACTCTTTACCTCCGGCTCCCAGAAAACTTGATGGGTATTGCAGGGTACCTGACTCTCACAAGTTCCTCTTTAAGAATCCTATTACGGATCCTGATACCTTTTCACAGGGACCCAAAGGCATTAAGGCTACTACTGCCAAAAACCCTACCCCCTCTGATAGAGATTCCAGGGCCTTGGATACATGGGGTAAGAAGGTATACATTTCTGCTACTTTGGCCATTAGGGCCTTAAAGTGCCAGTTTCAAATGTTAAAAGTATCAGCAGCATATTATGCTTAAACAGAAAATGATGTTTCATGACTGTGCTGAAAATAAGGAATTACAGGATTTAATGCATTCTGCTGAGCAGGCTGGAAAATATACTTTGCAATGTGGTTTTGATTCATTAGAGGCATCTTGCAGGGCTGCTGTCACTGGGTCTGTACTTAGAAGACTTAGATGGCTTAAGGAGCAATCTTTGCCAGATCATGTTAAAGCTAAATTACTGGATGCTCCCTTAAACCAAGACCGCCTGTTTGGCAACAAAGCAAAAGAAGTACTTAAAAAGATGGAGGAAAAAGCTAAATCTATGCAAACTGTTAAATATTTCCTGCAAGTTCAACCTCCTAGATTTAGTAGGCATTGGTCTTCTAAGAATTGGTCCTTTACTGCCTCTTCCAGGCCTTCTCAGTCCAAACCCAGAACCAGCAGAACATCCAGGCTTCAGTCCCAAGGTACTCGCAGACCTAAGCAGTGGGGGGCTCTCACTTCCAAAGCTGGGAGTAGTAAGACACCCCCTATGGTAAACTGTCACAATAACTTAACTTTAAACTTTCCAAACCCTGCTCAACTGACTGCTTCTTTAGGGGGAAAGACTGCCCTGCATGCAAAAAACTGGGAACTCATTACCCAAGAGAAATGGGTTTTAAATATAGTTTCCCCAAGAATACAGATTCCACTTCCACTCCTTATCAACCCCAAACGGTTGGCCAGACCTACCCCAAAATCAGTGGGCAATGGCTCAAAAGCAAGTTCTCTCTCTCTTCTAAGCATCAGGGCTATTCAATCTGTCCTAGAAGAAGAATGGGGGCAAGGCTTCTACTCAAGACTTTTCCTGGTACCCAGAAAAGACAATTCCTGGCATCCTATCCTGGACCTGTTTATCCTAAATACTTTTTTGGTAATCCCAAAATTCAAAATGATAACTCTGCATCAGCTGCTTCCCATGCTAGGCAAAAATGCTTGGTTGGCAACACTGGATTTAAAGGAAGCCTATCTGCACATCCCAATAAGGGAATCTTGCAGAAGATACCTATGCTTCAGAGCAGGCTACATGCACTATCAGTTCTCTGCACTGCCCTTTAGCTTATCTACCTCGCCCAGTGTATTCACAAAGTGCCTAGCTCCAGTCATTGCATTTTGCAGGCAAATAAATATTCAAATATACCCATACCTGGACGATTGGTCTAATTCAGGCAGAAAGCCAGGACATACTATTAAATCATCTGAAATTACTAACTTCTCTGGGGTACACTATAAACGAATATAAATCACATTTAGTACCCCGCCAACAAATTGTATTCCTGGGAGCAAGCTTGAATACATCTTCCCAGATGACCTACCTCACACCAGAGAAACAAGTTCATTTGACAGCCTACTTCAAACTACTGGCCATAAAGACCCAGCTATCTTCAAGGAAAATACTGCAAGCCCTGGGGTTCATGGCTTCTTGCATTCTACTAATGCCATATGCAAGACTGCATATGAGGAAACTACAATGGTATCTAAAAAGCCTATGGTGTCAACATTCTCAGGACCTAGAATCAATGATTCCTATCATACCTTGTCTAAAGATAGAGTTCCTTTGATGGGCAGAGGCCTGCCACCAAAACAGGGGATTGCCATTCACTCTGCCCCCTGCCGCCCAAACACTAACAGACACATCAAACTATGCATGGGGAGCTCACTTGGCAGGGCAGTGCATTCAGGGCAAATGAAACCCAAGTCAAATGCACCTGCATATTAATCAAAAAGAAATGTAAGCTGTACAGAATGCTCTGACAGCCTTCAAGGTCCACATTCTTCCAGGACAATTATTGGTTAAGATGGACAACACCACTGTTAAGTGGTACATAAACAGGCAGGGGGGAACCCACTCATACCCTCTCTGCAGTCTAGCTATGGCTCTGTGGAACACAGCCTTGAGATACCAAGTGCAACTACAAGCTCAATTCCTGCCAGGCAAGCTAAATTCACTGGCAGATGACTTAAGCAGAAACCTCATGGACCCACACGAGCGGAAACTGGAACCAAAGATGTTCAACATGTTGAGAAACAAATGGGGGAGCCCAGATATAGACCTGTTTGCCTCCTCTCAGAACTACCAATTGGACAAATTCTGCAAAAGGACTCCCCACAGACAAGCTTGGAAAGTGGATGCCCAGTCTTTCACCTGGAAAAACCTCAGTTTATGCCTTCCCTCTCCAAAGTGCTACTAAAGATCAAACAGGACAAACCAAGGATAATATTGATTGCACCAGACTGGCCACGCCAACACTAGTACCCCCTCTTGCACAGTGTGTCACTGCTGGAACCATGGCACCTGCCTCAGACCCCTGCCCTGCTGTCACAGCAGGAGGGCCAGATTCTGCACCCACAGCTTCAAACACTGAACCTTGCGGCCTGGCTAATTACCTGCTTTCTCCATTACCATCCCTCAGTAAGCAAGTGATGGATGTCATTCTGTAGGCAAGGAGGCCTAGTACTAGAAAATCCTATGCTGAAGAATGGAAAACATTCTGTTCCTGGAGCCAAACTCAGGGGATGGACACAACACTGCCCAATTTACCTCATATTCTTCAATACTAAAACTGAGATGCTTCACAAGGGCATTTCCTTTTCCTCCATCAAAATTCATGCCTCAGCCATTTCAGCACATAATACAGAGCCACCCCTCTTCTCTCATCCACTGCTGTAGCAATTCCTCAGAGGGGCCAAAAACCTAAGACCACCCAGGAGAGCCCCTACTCCAGCCTGAGACCTTAACTTTGTATTGGAAAAGCTCACTCTGCCTCCCTTTGAGCCACCTGCAAATGCAGAGTTGAAATTCCTTTCTTGGAAAACAGCCTTCCTTCTAGCCATCACTTCAGTAAGAAGGGTGTCTGAATTACAGGCCCTTATGGCAGTGGAGACTTTTATCATCTTTCATGCGGACACTGTGTCCCTCAAGACCTTCTTTTATGCCCAAGGTGGTATCCAGTGTGGCCCTTAAATCAGTCCATTCATTTGCCAACCTTCTTTTCTAATCCACAGAACAAAGGGGAACGGATACTGCACTCCTTAGATGTGCACAGACAACTTGGATTTTACTTGGACAGGACTAAGCCTATCAGGAAATCTGAACAGCTGCTGGTTGCATTTGCTTCAGGGGCAGATGGGAAGGCCATTTCAAAGCAAACCATTTCTAAGTGGATAGGCCATTGCATTAATTTCTGCTATAAGCACCATGGAAAACCTACCCCACCGGAGATAAGACCTCATTCCACCAGGGCTGCATCTACCTCTACAGCCTTACTCAGAGGTGTCCCTACCAGGGACATCCTAGAAGCTGCTACCTGGAGTTCTGTACATACCTTCACCAAGCATTACCACTTGCCAATTTTCTCTAAATCCATAGCTGGCTTCACCACTGCTGTCTTGCAGGTCCTTATAGCTGGTCCTAATGCTATCCAATTGCCTCCTCCCATCCTTAGCTTTGGGAATCTACCCAAATGTGATGACTGCAACAGTGAAACACGACGAAGATAGTACAGTTGTGCACACTTACCATAAATGTAGATGTTTGAGTGTATTCACTGTTGCAGTCCTGGTTACCCTCCCTCCAGCCCCCTGACTTCTATTGACTATACCTCTATTCTTGCTTACTATGCTTAAAGCTTTCTGGTATATTTGCTTTTTGTTGGAGGTGTAACCTTGTATATAACTGCTTCCCATTATGGGGGCACCGTACATCTGGGGCAAGAAAAACTGATGTAATGGCATCGGCTGCATGCTTTATACCCCTGACTACCTGACATCATGGACGATGAGACAGCAACCGATGCAGGACCCAAGACTTTGATAATCAGGCCAACTGAGGGCTACCTGCAAGCAGATAACCCAAATGTGATGACTGTAACAGTGAATACACTCGAACATCTACATTTATGGTAAGTGTACACAACTGTACTTTATATCAATTATAGTGTGATTACTTTAAATATGAATGTAAATTTGACTGTGTCACAAGTGATAATTCAATGACGATGCTTGAAATAAAAAATTAATGGGGGGGAGCCAAACCCTTTCTGAAATTTTGATGCAGTAAATGAAACTGAATTGTAGCTCTCCATTTCTATTTCCTCTGGCAAACTTCACGTAGCCTTTACTTTGCATCTTTGCATTGAGTGTTTTTCTAATGTGTTCAAACCAGACTAATCTGCATTCTTGACCGTGGACTACACTGTTGCAGTATGTATGGGGTTCTTCATGCTAGTTTGAACTCTTTTTTTCAGGCAACTATTCATTTTCAAAGTATATTTATCTTCTTTTTGTGGTTTTTGACTTTGGACCACATCACACAGGTGTCTTTACTTACAAAGTATAATAAAGATACCATTTCAAACGGTTCGAGATTGTCAATTAAATTTGGTGGAACTGCGACCACTGTACTGATGTACTGACTCCATGTACTGACTTCCTCAGTTCTTTAAAGGCCACTGCAATCTGAATTATTTATAGATGACTAGTAACGGCACCAGATTAAAGAGTCAAGAAATGTAGCATTCCAAGGATGTGAAAATAGCAGAATATTGCTAAGAGTTAAAAGAAGTATTGCCTACATCCTTGTGCTGCATTTGGTCCTCCTCGATCCTGGGGAACAACTAAGGTGACTGAAGATTATTACAGTTAGTGCAGGCAGATCAAATACATTTTGTGGAAACAATTCTAGCCAATAGCGTAGGTGTGTGTGTGTGTGTGTGTGTGTGTGTATATACATACATATATATATATATATATATATATATATATATATATATATATAGATATAGATCTACTTCAGTAGATCTAACATATTACAAGTTTGAACCACATATGGCCGAGACCATATGTTCAAACTTGTAACAGTTCGAACACTGAAGTAAAAAAAGAAAAAAAGCAAAATTAAACATCTGTAGCAGGGGGGCTTACTCCTCCTCTGCCCCCCACACCCCCCTTACTTAAATATACCAACTCAGAGATCGCACTACATTACAGAAAAGGGAAATCTTCCCGTTTCTCACTGTACGGAGATCTCCATTCAGTCCGATCGAACATTTACAAGTTCGAACTTGTTATATATTCGCTCTACTGAAGGGGACCTATATATATATATATAGGACATATAAGTGTAATTGCGATAAACCATGGTAGACATTATATATATATATATATATATATATATATATATATATATGTCTACCATGGTTTATCGCAATTACACTTATCCGCCCACTCTACTCACTTTACTTAGTGTTACCAGTTTTGTTCCTCTCTTAATCCTTTCTGCAATTTAAAATATACCCTTGCAACCCCACACAAATCTTTCTGCCAGCTTCCTATCCACTTGCAGTTCTGTGGAGCAAATCCATTTTGTTGCCCTACTGCTTGCCTCCTTCATCTGCATCTCTCCAGCCCCCCCCCCTTTCCATCTCTTGTATGCCTTAGTATTTGTTTATCTGCTGGCCTCACATCATATGTAGCCATATTGACCTTCTTTTCATTTTTACTTTCATTTTTCCTCTTCCTCGTAGTCTTGTCCATAGCCCTTGGTACTCCATCTGTGAAACATAGCTTTTTTTTACTCCCTCATTTTGCTCCTAGTCTTCTAAGTCATCTTTGACCTGCTCTTCTAGCACATTTTTGTCTAAAATCTCACACTATTGTCTTTGCCTTTGTGTTCTTACCCATTTCTCTACACTAAATTAAATGGAGACATGATTGCAGTTGGCTAATGGTGACTACACTCTATTATCCATGACTGCTCCTTTCCCCTATTTAGGACAAAATCCAGAATTTTATCCTTTTTGGTACAGTCCTGCACTAGCTGGGTGAATGCCTTATGGTCCATGACCTCTGTCAACTTCCATGCCAGCTTTACTGCCACTGACAGACTCAGACCACCCCTCACAAAAAAAAATAAATAAATAACCTTCTCCTTCTTCCTCCACTCCTTTATTCTCTTTTTATCTGCTAATGTTAGTGTCTCTTGGGAATAATACAATATTGGTGGAGGCAGGACTTTTGGGCACTCCTGGGTGTATACCCACAGTAGACACATTTGAAACATGTGTGAGGCCTTTCAGAGTTAAGTTTAACCCTGACCTGCTAAGTGAATGCCGGTACTAAATTAGAGTAATTAACAGCAAAGCAAGCACCAGCATCTTTTCCAAATGAGTTAGCCACAGGTCTTTCAGGCACAATCATTTCACAAACAGAGAAATATGTAGACACATACACACAGGCTTTTTCTTCCTTAACCTAACTCCACTTGTTGAAAACAGAATGGTGCAAATGGTCTGAATAACATGCATTACCCTTTCTAGCTGATGTATGCTGGCTTTAAATAATAAAAAAAAAACAATTTTGAAAAATATACTAACAAATCAATGTACAGTGAGTTATTCTGTAAATCACCATAATCTGAAATGCAAACCAACAGCTGTACACACTGTAAGTCAACAAATCAGACTGAAAGCTAGTTAGTTCTTAATATGTGAATGAGTAAGTAGTTACAAGAAAAAAACTAAACTATTACCAAAATAATGCGCCTTAGAATACAGTTTCCAATGCTGTACACCACTTATAGACCAATAATAAAGTATTTTGTCTACAGCTCTTACTTAGTTTTGAAATCAACAGGTTTACAAAGCATCAGAGTATGACTTGCAAACCAACAGCTGTAAGCAGAAAGTATGCATCAAATGAGGAATCATGCCGATTTGTCAACAGCTATTACAGCAAATGCTGATAGATCAAAAATAAAAATGGTTGAAACAACATTTGGCAAACCTCTGAAGTATTTTTTTCTGTGAAAGTACACTCCACACTGTCTAATCTTACACATATACATACATTATATATATATATATATATATATATATATATATATATATATATATATATTACATACATACATATATACACACACACACTTTTATAAAATACAAATTACACTTACTCTCTTTCTTGGACGACTTCACCAAATACTAAAAACTGAAACCATGAATCACCAGAATTTTTCTCTGGGAAATGAACCACTTGACCACCAGGGCAAAATAATAAAACAGATACAAATTAAACCCAACTAAGTGGCTTTGCCCCCACACCCCCCTAACTAAATGTACCAACTCCAAGACAGTACTACACTGAGGAAAAGGGCAAAGTTCACCCTCGTAGGCAAGTGCTTCATTTCTTGATAGGTTATTAGGATGTTGACCAAAAGTTAAGTCACTGTTCGCATAAGTTCCCAAATCCTGCACAACTAGCTGAAGTCTAAGGGGCATATGATCACTGTAGTGGTTCTCAGGAACAGATTACTTCCCAAAGGATACATGCATTTTCTGGCATTTAGTTGCAGTCCATGATTTTGGCGCCAGTTATTTGAGACAAACCTTCCTGCAGGATGGCTAAGTCATTTGGGGATTCAAGGAATGCTCTTAGCTTGCAGTCATCTGCAAAGTTAGTTAGCCAGAATCCTTTAATACTGGCTTTTATTTCAGAAAAGTAGATGCCAAATATGAGAGGTCCCAGCACAGAATCCTGGAGACTCCAATAGTGACTAGTTTCTTTGTGGAGGTAACTTCCCCTATTTTGAATATCTGCATCCTATCTGTGAGCCAGTTGGCAATCCATCAAATTTATTTAGTTCTTTTCTCTAACTGTATTCTGATTATGACATTGAAATGGATTGCAGGTGCATTGTTTTGCTTTCACTTCTGGACTTGTATCAGGCCTTAGGATGTGTTTTTGATTGAGAAAGCAACTGACCAAACAAAAGCAATGTATCTGAAATTGTATTTCTGATTTAGATTCCACTACCATGGAATAGTGAATGGGCCATTCCTTTCTGGTACTTATTTTGCCATTTTTTTCAGTTTGTTAATCTAGACATAGCTGGCAGAAATGAGTGCATTTAAACATTTTGACCATTTCAATAAGGCCACTGATAATTGTTCCAGGACTTGTGCACTTTAGAAAATACTGTTACATGTTCCACACCAAGGAGTTTTGATGAGTAAATAGCATGTGTCGTGATAATATGGATCAAGTCCTTTGCCATTTAACTGAGTTCAAATAGGCACTATTTAGTTAAGGAATACAATTTGGCAGGATGTACCACATCATAGGATACTTGCTTCAGGTGCACTTTGAGGCATGAAGAAAAGCCAAGTGCCTTATTTACCCAGAAGTTGTGATATCCAAAGCAGCACTCTGTGGCATATTTTATTCCTGATGTGTACTAAACTTCATATTAAAAACTGTGACTATAGATGTTAAACAGTTAAAATGATTAATTTGTATATACATGCTCACATTAAATAAAACCATTTCTACAGAAACATACTGTATAGCAAATGGCTTTCCTAAACTGTTTTAAAGAAGTTATATACCACATGTTCGCCAGTAAGCTTCCACAGCACCATTTAAGTAGACAAAGTTTTCTCTCATTTTGATAGTTTTACAGTTTATGCTTATTTAGGAAGGCAAAAATGCTAAAAGTAGTCTCTGGGAGTCAGTAAGTGGAAAGTATCTTAGATACGGTTACAGTTTTTGGCACATTTACTGTTCTGCAGTAGTGCTTTTTTTCTCCTGAAGCACACCAGTAATTTATGAGATTGAAACAGAAATACTTTTGGTATTTCTGTCTTAGCTGAGACCCGGTAATAGTAAATATTTCTTTTGAGACTAATACATGGAACATGCAACTCACTTAGGGCACTATAACTAACCCAAACATTTGGAGACCTCAATATTCCTGCCAGTTGGCAAGGTTACAAAGGGCACAGCACCCTATGTAAGGGGTGTGGGGATATGGCTCCCCTTTTACAAGTTGGTAGTCACCTATTTTATTCTAGCAAAAAAAAAAAAAGTGACCTGCAGTATTTGCACTTCAGTTCCTGATACAGTCCAGCTGCTCAACAGCTACAGTTGTGAAATAAATAAAAATGGACTTCTAAATCAAGATCTGTATGATTGTGTGCATCTGTGTATGTGTGTATGTGTGCATGTGTGCATTTTTTTTTTTTTTGCGATTGGAATGTTCACAGTCAACACTGCCTACCTGTATCTTTAAATTTGCTTTCTGATAAAATGCAAACTGAAAGGAAAAAAACTCCTGATAAAGTTAGTTTTAACCACCCAAAGTAGGTATAAACTGCTACTGCTGGACAGTACCAGAGTGACATGCTGTGGGCTCATATCTCTTCCCTGTAGGATAGGGTACACGCTTGTAAGTCTTTATTTTTTATCTGTTTGGCACAATGTGGCACCGTTAGATATGTTGTACAAAACATGGTGTCATTTGATATGCTGTAGTAAAAGTATGTCTTCATAAAAAATATTTGCTTGCCCTCAGTGATTTATTTAGTTTACTGTTAGCTAAGTGGCAAAACACTATCAGTCAAAGTGTTCTGTTCTGCGATAGATGCAGAGGCATTTTACCTTCTTTAAACATCACTATGACCAGCCTGTCAAACAGCAATAACCAAGCTGATCTGGTTCCTTATCACAAACATGGCTGCTATCTTCAGGTAGGAGACAAAGCCCTCATTTAGACCCTCAGCATAGTTTTGTTACATAACAAATTGAGCAGAGAGGTTCTAGTGCTCCTTAACTGTCACGCTTCACCTAGAAACTCATCTGGAAATTCAGCATTTTTTGAATTATTTTTTTTTTTGCTAAAGCTCTGTGTATCCTACTTTTACGTTTTTGCTATCAAATTACTTTCTTTGTGAACCCAGGCAGTTAAATAACTGAACCTCAGGCTGAAAATTAGACCTTTGTTCTCTACAAAAAGGCAGGACTGCATTTTTCCAGCTGAAATTTGAAAGTCAAACTTCATGCATTCCAAATCTAATATTTTACAGTAAACATTATTTAGCCTGATGGGTAAGCAGAGAGATGTCATAACAAAAGGATATGAAGCAAGGAGTGTTCACAAGTCCTCAAGGTATAGTAAATAGACAAAGCATGGGAAACACAGCTACACAGGTAAACATGACCTAAATACTCATATACATTTCTGAAATACATTAAACAATTTGTTTTTTTGTGTTTATTAATTTGATACTTGGGTAAATAAATTGGACCAAAGACCCCTTTTCAGTGACAAATTAGGTACAAGTGAAATATTTGTTAACAATAAAAGAGAAATGACAACAGTAATAACAGTACTTGAAATAATAATAATAGTGGGTAACTTGACAGGTGATTTTAATCAAAGATGAACAATACTTCGTTATAGTTGTGATTCCTTCCATCCAAATTCATTGTGCACTTATAAAACAAATTAAATAGTGGATCACATTGCCACAGTAGACAGGAAATCCTTCTACATGGCACACCTCATCACAAACGGTTTCTCATCCAGAAAAAAAAAAAGAGGTCATTGTTCCCCTCTACTCATCACTCATTAGGCCCATTATAAAGTACAACGCCCCTATTGGTATGTACCTCACAAGACATCTACAACAACTGGAAGGGCCACAGAAATACCTTACAAAGAGGATTACCAGCCTCAAATAGATGCCCTACGCAGACCGTCTGAAAAACCTCCAGCTTTACTCTGTCGAATATAGCCTACTCAGAGGTGATCTCTTCCTAACGTACAAAGCTATATCAAACCCAGAGCCGTTGCACATGCTCCAATTAAAGTCCCAATCCCTCAGAGCTACACACTCTAGGGACCTAAACCTTGTTACCACAATAAACAGAACATGCCGGAGGGATAGATTCCTTTCCCAGAGACTTCCCATACTCTGGAATAAACTACCTATCTATATCAAACAAAGCTACTCATTAGCACTCTTCAAGAAAAATCTTGATGATTGGATGGGAAATAGGAAATTCACCCCGGGGATCACTTCTGTGGCTCTGCTCCACAGTGGCACAGGAAAATAATTTTCTTGGGTGGAAAAAGCCAGGGTACCTTTTTGGCTGGGCTTGTATAGACCCACAGCCTAGTACCTACCTATGAACCTATGTGCATGTGAAAGCATGTGAAGGCAACAGGTTTGCACCGAGCTGCTTTCATGCTCACCAGAAAGGGCACAGTCAAGATATTTATAGTATAAGATTTGAGAAGACTGAGGGCTTTTAGTCCTTATTTACGGCTCCTGGTCAGGTAGATGGGGGTAATCTACCAGGTGTTTTCTTTAGTGGCTTTGTGTTAAACATATAAATAAGAGGTCTGGATGTGTAACCATTCACATCTTTACCAAGTCGCAGCAGAAATCCAAGAATGAACCAGCCATGGATTCAGTTCAAAGACTTTTAAAATTTGATGGGTGCACATCCGGGATAACAAGTAATTTCATATTAAGGGTCAGTCTTGAAGGAGTTTACTAGGATAGACTAACTGGAAATGGTTATTATCCTCTATATATTTAGTATTTTCTTGTAATATTTAATTAACAAACAGAAAACACTAGGGTTGACGGTAGCACAGTGATGCAATTGCAGTTAGCACGGCTTCTTCACTGGGATCCCTTCTTTGTGAAGTTTGCATATCTTCCTTCTATCGGTATGTTTTTTATTGCTGGGTGCTGTAGTTATCTTTTACATCCCAAGGACACGTTGTGATGAACATGCCCTGGCCCAGTAATCAAGGAGCCTCAATCCTCACCACTAACACCAGGGAGGGTATCTCATATAAGAGGAAAGGATAACAAATTCACACAGTAAAGTACAATTTCCCTTAAGTGCGCACACCGATCAGTCAGCCTGGGGTTGGTTGCTTCCTTGCTCTCCAAGTCCCCAATAAGACTCCCCATTGGCACAGCTATAGGGTCCAGATATCAGCCTAGCTGGCAAGCTAACCTCCAGTACCCTCTCTGTCCCACCAGTGCTTCGTGCCCCTGCCCAGGTAGCTGATACTCCACACACACTTTGAGATAAGTATTTATATAACTTCACAGACACTCCTGGGAAAGGCTGACACAGATTCTCCAGCTGTGCCCCTTTACCCAGACTATACGGTAGTAATTTCTGCCACATCCAGCTAATACTTATCAGCTACCCAAAGGCCCTTAAAAGGGTGTCCAATTATTGCTGTGCAATATTATTATCCAATTGGTAATGTGACTATTCAGTCTAAGGCTTATTAGAGTGGCTTATTACAATAAACTCTATAAATATGCAATGTACTCTAGAGTTTACTCATCTCTAGACAAACCAGACACAGGTAAAGGTTTTTAAAATATTTAATAATAAATAATTAAAACACAAGACAATACTACTACACCACAGTGATATTTAAGAGTTCAGAGATCACACAGAAACTTAAAACAATACAGCAGGAAAGTTCTGGTATAACAGAAAAACACTTGTCTAACTTTCTTCTAAGTTCCTAGCTATTATTACAAGAAAACATATTTCTAAGACGCTACTTACATATGACAACAGGCAGAATGCTGATAAGTTAGATATCAAGATCAAAATGCTCATAGTCTCTCTCTGAACAATAGTTTTTAAACTCATTAACAAACATCTTTGCTAGGCCCTCCTAAATTATATTTGACACTTACGTTTTCCCAGTATACACATTACATCATTTTGACACTTACTCTGGCGTTCCCAGGCAAACAAACTGCATTATTTAGCAATCTAACACCTGCTCAAGAAACTACAATAAAAGACATTTCACATGTACACTCTAGCAATTATTCCTTAAGTTAAGACAATAGAAAGAATATGGTCAGCCAGCCGCTTCGGCACCACTATTTAAATAATTTTACTTCAAAGAACATTTGAAATACTTGGCTTAGTTTTCCTTACAGCAGATGGCAATGTTGCAACAATCTTGAAGTTCATATTTTACAGTGTTTTCTTTCATTTAAGAACACAAGCCTGTATTTTACATTTATTTATACAAATGATAGAATTATGTATTAAATTCTATTTGACTAGGCTGGCAGCCTTCGCCCATCTTTCCCCAATCTTCCCACGTCACAAATAAAATGGAAATTGCCTACAGTTCCTGTAAATATGTGTGAATGAGTGTGTGCGCGCCAAGGCAGACTGGTGTCTTTTCCAGAATTAGTTTCTCTGCCTTCCTCCTAGTTAGTATTGAAAAGGTTAAGTGGGTATGGAAAAATGAATCAATGAATGAACAAACACTAGAGCTGCATTAATCTTAAGAGAGCGGTGATATGAAAGACTTGTTTCTGGCTGAAGTGTTACAGAATGAATGGCTACTGGGAACCTATTGCTAGAAATTCTGGATTGTGTGGTACAAAGTTTAGTTTTCACAAAGTTGTTCTATAGGGAAGGAGGAGCAAGATTAATGACCATCCTGAGTAGAAAATGGGAAGAGGAAGATACCAGGACCTGCATCTTTGGAACCCATTTTTTAAGGTCGCTGAATAAAACCCTTTACATTGCTTAAAGCTGTACAGAAGTTTGTGAGGATATGAAACAATTAAATTTGAGGTGGTATGGATATGAGTCAGCCTTTACAGACATTTTCCCAGAGTTAGTGTACAGCTTGAATTCTATAGACTCTAACATTTCTGCCATGTTTTCAGCCTCTGAACCACCAATAAATAATAAGGTTTTACCACCAGGAACCAGGGGGAAATAAGAATCAGCTGACTTAAAACCCGTCGAGCAGATTTCTAAAAATAGAAAAAAAGAACCAACAGTAAAGTACAGATGTTAACTGGAAAATAGGTACTGAAACTTGTCTAAACAGAACCTGTGTACCTAACTAAAGGAAAATCCTAAGTTTAATTCTGGATCCCAGTATCATAAGGAAATTCCAAAACTGCTACTAAATAAGTCTTACAGTCTATCCCAAAAATATTACACCTTAAAGGATTATTCGAAGTTAAGTCAAAAAGGTTATTCTGTGGACTGCAGTATCCACATGGTCCTCACATACAGGTGGAAAGAGGTAATTTAAAAGGAGATAACTGACAGCTGGGGCCTGGGACAGATTCTTGTGTCTGAGAAGGCAACAGTCACCCTGCTTTACCTCCTTGACCTCTGCTTCTTTTTGGTACTGCTATCAGTGCCACAGTTTCAGGGAGTAGGGGAAATCTGCCTGTAGAAGTGCACTAATGTGGAAGTGTACTAATGTGGATGATGTACAGCAGCCAGAACTGTCCACTGCATGCAGCTCCAGCATTTATTTATTTTATATTTGTTTACCGGGGTGGTCCGACTGGACAAACCTGTATTTTCAGCGAAGGCCCGGGGAGAAAAGCTCCAGAAACAATTGCTAACATACTATACATAAGATAATTTGCATGAGCAATGCGGTTTACACATACAGTTATAAAATATAGCAGATAACATATGATTGCATAAGGTATTTACATAAGCATAGTGGTTTAGACATACAGTTAAAAGTATAGCAGGCAGTAACATATGATTGTTGTTCATACAGTATGTTTAATAGAGATAATCTTGAAGTTGTAGTGAAGATAAAAGAATAAAGGAAAAACTACAAATACTAACCAGTTTGTCAAAGGAGGAGAATATAGACAAGTTCATGTGAGGTTCATTAGCATTTTAAGGGAAAGCTTTTTAACTTAGTCTAGGAGAGAGTTAGTGGGTATAGATGGGACAGTGGGTAGTAGGCGGCAGTGAGTTGGTAAGTAACGTGATAATAAATATAGTGCACCTGTGGGAGTTTTAAAGAGGAGGTTGGATAGTGGGTTGGGGAAAGGTGTTCGAATATGTCAGCCAGGTGCTAGACAGTTGCATGTCCAGGAATTGTTTATGAGGGAAATGTGTGCAAGTTGCTGGCGTGTGCTCACTGTTTCCCCCTTTATCTCAGTAACTGTCTTACTGTATTTTCCTGCATGTTACAATATTTCCCAATGAATCTCAATTGCTTTATTTTCTTGTACACCAGTGCAAAGGAAGGAGTATCCTTTATATCCTTGATGTATTTTTTGTGACTTGGGTTGACCAGTTCACGTACCTGATTAATAAACACTAAATAAACACCAGGGCTGAGGGTAGCACAGTGACGCAATTACAGTAAGCATTGTTTCCTTATCGGGATGCCTTCTTTGTGCAGTCTGCATGTCCTCCCTCTATATGTATGGGAGGTAAAGCTTGGTTACGCTGCCCTCCTAGGCACAGAGACTACATTATACTGACAGTTTATTTGAAAATAAGTAAATGTTATGAGAATTAAGCACATAGCTAAGTCATTATAAAAGGCAAAAAGGTTGCCAGAATTAAAGGAGTATGCTATCTCCCAAAACATAATGAAACTACCAGAAACACACATTGCTAGTTAAATGTCCTACAATATATTCAGATGAGCTTTATAAGTATATGGAACATCTATTTATTTTTGCTTGTTTATTTATTAATTTGTGCTGGGTAAATTAAGTGGAACAAAGGCATTGTCTCGGTGCAGAGTAAATACAATTTGTAAATAGTACACAAAGTAGCTCTAGATGCATTTTTCATCAAAGGGAAAAGGTAGGCAAATGGTATGTTAAACTCTTCATGCTTATTCAGAGCACTAAGAAGTCATATATTATAAAGGTTAAGCAAATACGTAAATAAAACTAATACAGGACACAAGTGACCCTTGAATAAAAAGGAGCTCAGGAAATTCGCACTGTAACTTCCAATGGGCGTAGCCTAAGCCTTTTGACAGAATCAGATGCTCACATTTATAACAAATGTTCATATTTTTGGAACCATAGGAGTTCTGAAAGAAGTATAAATGGCAAACTCTTCAAAGCAAACTATTTTTATAGTGGTAGCATTTTTTAGGTTCAAAGTCTTAAACCAAATTTTATAAGTCACAGTAAACACCAACTATTACATTTGTAATATTTTATAAACATTCTACAATATCTCAGCAACAACTCAAGTTGCACACATACTGTCAGCAGCATTTTATTCATCTAACAGAGCTTTCATATGAGACTAAGGAGTTCTGTCTGTGTTACGTGGTTGTTGAGATTTTAGAAAAATGTGGAAATTATATCTATATAAAATTAATATCATAAACACAGTTAATATCTATTTAGATAGGCTAAAAGCCCTGTCCCTATACTCAGTTTCATACAGACTCCTCAGAGGTGACCTCTGTCTGGCATACAAAGCAATCTCAGACCCTGCCTTTATGGGATTGTTGCATATCAGCAAGTCAAGCTCCACTGGAGCAACCCATACGCACAACCTCAACCTGCTCTGTGATATCAATAGCACTTGTTGGTGGGACAGATTTGTGTCCCAGAGACTCCCCCATCTGTGGAACAGACTCCCTCTCCACGTCAAGCAGAGTACCTCATTATCCCTTTTTAATCGCAAACTGGATAAATGGATGGGAAACAGAAAATACACCCCTGGGATTCCACCTGTGTCCCTGCTGGACAGGGGCTTTGGGTGCTGACTTGTCTAAACATGGGCTAAACTCTTGGCTAGGCTTATAAGGTCCTCAGGGCCTATAGCCTAGTAACCTCCTATGATCTTAGCTGCAATAGGTAGAGATCAAATATTAATGCAGTTGTGTTTGCCATTGTGTAAGTTTTAAGATTAAATATTTTAAACCCTTGCACATAGCATGGTTTTGGAATTATTGATGCAAATCATCATCATTATCAGCTCCCCTTTTCCCATTTTTTCTACATGGGGTTGGGGTATCGTGTTAACTGTCGCCAACTCTCTCAATTCAGTGCCACACTCCTGCCTTCAACACTCATGCTTGACTGTCGCAGATCTTCTTTCACAAAATCCATCCACCTCTTTGCTGGACATCCTCTCTTCCTCTTACCTTCTTCCTGTTTGTCCCAAGTCTTCCTCTCCAGATTGTCTTCTGCTTTTCTGCATGTCCAAACCACCGTAATCAGTTCTCTTTGATCTTTATGCAATTGGAGCTACTTTGGCTTTTGCTCTTATGTCTTCATTTCATCTGTCCCACAGTGTGCATACTACCACCCTTCTCAGACACTATTTCCATCACCTCTACCTTCTTCAGCTGTTCTGCCTTTACTGCCCAGGTTTCTGTACTATACAGTAGTACTGGTCACACCACTGTCTTGTACACCTTATTTTTCAGTTTCTTTAGCATTTTTTCATCATAAAAAACACCTGAGACTCTATGCCGGTTGGCTGCAGCCCCTCTGAGTCTAGCTTTGACCTCTTCATTCAGACTTCCCTTCTCCTCAACTACCCCTCCTAGATACGTGAAGCTGTTTACCTGTTCCACTATCTTCCCTTCTATCTCTCTTCTCAGCTTCTTCTGATTTCCACAATTTGCTGCCATTACCACTGCATTATCTGTGCTTAGTTTCATACCATGTGCTTTCATAGTTTTACATTCCACTCTCCTATCCTTTGCTGAAGTTCTAGCTCAGAGACAGCATGTAATGCCACATCATCTGCAGCAAATTTGTTGATCTGCCCCCTCAGACTTGTTTGCTAATGTAGTCCATCACAAGTATGATCAGAAGAGGAAGAGTTGTACAGACCAACTGCTATGGGCATTTACTGTGGTACGCAGTATCCTCAAGATAGGAGAACACGGATCACAGACTTCGTTCTGTGGCAGGGCTAGCCTCTTGACAGTGTAAAATATGACTCTAGATGATTTGGTCATGTTGACAAATGTTGCTAAAATGGCCATGGGTAGTACCCTCAATTATTGATGCAAACATGAACAAGCAATATTTGATGCCTAGAGGCGTCAGTAGGAATTACTGCAGATGCACCCAGAGGTGTCACACGGATACAGAGTTAAGCCTAGCCAATTTCCCTTTATGTGCTTGAAATAACATATCCTATTTGTTTATAGAGTGGCCTTTCCCATCCCATGGTCGATAATTATATATTACCTCTAATGAGAATAACTGGGATCATTTCAGGGATAATTTGAGAGGACCCATGCATGGGATAAAGCATTTAGAAGCTGCCTATGCCCATTAGTAGTACAGGGGACAGTCCTGGGATAATTTTTCTGTTCCCCATCCATAGATCTAAGTTGCGCTTGACAACAAACAGGGATAAACTTTGTTTTATGTAGATGTGGATGGGGAGTCTGTTCCACAGCAGAAGCAGTATCCTCTGCGAAATGCATCTGTCCTTTCAAGTCATTCTGATGATGTTGAAGAAGAGGTTTAAATCCCTAAACCGAGTGATTCAGTTTGACTTGCTTGTGTGCAGTAAATCCATCAGTAATGGGTCAGAGGATACCTTGTGTGACAGGCACAGTTCACCTGTTAGCAGTCTGTAGGATTCACATTGTAGTGACAAAGCTCTGAGTTGGTCCATGTAGGACATGTTGTTTAGGCCTTTTATCCTTTTAGTAAGGTATCTCTGTGGGTATTCCAGTTGTTCCATGTGTCTGGACAGATACATGCCAAAGCAGTCTTACATTTTAGTGAAAAATGCTAAGGCTATGAGATGCTTGAGCTTTTTACTATTGTCCATGGCTTAGTTCTCTGCTTCCAACACCAAACTGATTTTAAGTGAATCATTTAACCTCAACTCAACCTAAGTCACAAGAAAATACATTAAATGGTTTAAATGGGTCAACACTGAAAGGAGGCGTTTGTGTCTAGTGGCCGTACATTTTTGGGACATCATCATGATGTCTCACTGGAAAGGATAGGTGTCTAACAACTCTAGGGATGCCTAACTTCTAGTCTTTCTCCAAGTGGAGTTTTAACATATCTTCAGTTTTTTTCCCAAGTACTGAGAGCTCCCACCTTCCAAAAACATGACGACTGATTGCTCACCGATTGTGGCTAAAAAGGGTCCGAGGACATACCTTTGCTGCCCAGGTCATGGCTGAAAAGATTCTGAGAAACAGTTCATTTATCTGGTTAAATTGATTAATTAAATGAATAGATTACAATGAACAATTCAACCCCTCAGGCACACATAGGTCACCAATGATACTAGTCTATTATAATACCAAACTGCTGTGCATACAGTCATGACTCCTAACAATGGGTATGCTTCAACTTTGATGAAATCTGCCTGTCAAATTACTGTGATACAGGCTATTATCTACAAACTTCCTTGATTATGTGCAACTTCTTTACCTTTTAAGCACCCTAAGTCATGACTGAAAAAAGATCCACAGAGAGTCCTGGACCCTCAGGCTACCAACAGCAAAACTAAACTTGTCAAACCCATCAAAACAAACCTGCTGAAACTACAGTGGACTGTTCTATTAAAGCGTTTTTTCAACATGCATATCCCATTGTTTATAAATCCACATCCCACCACTGCAGGGAAAAGGCGACAAGAGATGTCATAGTATAACTATATATGTAAAATCATTCTTGAAAATGGGATTTCGGCAGGAAAACTGCTTTCCAAGGTTATCATTAAATGAGCTGTAGAGCTCACACTTAAAACAGTTATTTGCTCCATGTCACTTATCCCGTAACAAAAGAATAAACAAACACAAGACAGACAGAGAGAGACAGAAATACAAACATGTTTATAGGTTTTGTATAGAATAACTATATTTGATGATGTTGGATCACAGTTCCTTATCTAGCGGTGTTTTCTATGGTTTCACTCTGTACCAGAGATGCTAAAAACTTGTGAATCCTCCCTGTGACTAAACTATGGTTGAGTTGAAAATGATACTTTTACAGTTATGTTATAATTGAAACAAAGATACTCACAACGATCAGCTCTGCAGCGCACATGTAACCACTGGAGGTTGCCAAGTGCTCAGGAGGGCGCGGATATCAGAAATAATTTTAGCCAGCAGTGACAACTCTGCAAAGTCCTGAGAGAGCCACTGTGTGTCACAATAGGTTATAGACACAGCAGACAACGTTAACATTACATGTCTTACGGATGTAAACACTTAAACCTCGGTCTCTCAGAGATTTTACAATCTTGCAAGCCACGTATTTATATTCTTTAACTGCCATATGTGCCACAGAAATTGACATACCACTGCAGTCATGCAGGCTTGATTTAAATGAGTATGCCTGTGATATTTAAAAAAAGCTGCAGGCACGTAATCATCTGTCTTGCTTTCTCTAATTGTTTATACTGTTTGACATCTTCAGTCCAAAAAGAAGCCAAGAGACTCCAGCACTAGCTGAGGTAGAGGAAGGACAGATACACTGGCCTGCAGATGTGGAAGGGAGGGGGGGCTCCTTTATTTTGAAGGATGTGCTTTTTCCTTAAGTATGGCTGTTGCCAAAAGAAGGTTCAATGACAATGCCATGATTTAGAGGAATCAGAAATAGGACTGATCAGAATAACTTTATACGTTCCTAAGCACTTAATAGGCTATTGATCTGTGAGGGTCTCAAGAAGACTAGCCTTATATTCCCATGGTAGTTTCTAGCCCTTAAATTTTGCATGCAACTAACTCAGAGACAGACAGAGCAAAGATATGTTGGGACATCTACTTGTTGACTCTATCCAATAGGGACACGTGTTAAACCAGTGTTTCTCAAACATTTCTGATCGCGTCCCACTTGGACAAAGCACATAACTCAATGGCCCACTAGCCCCTTCCATAAATCACACTTAAAGATAGGTCATATTTCACGACCACAGGTGAGCCTACAAATGCTGCATCAAAGTGTAAAACAGTTTGTATTGTGTATGCACAAGCACTAAAATGACGCAATAAATTATTTTGCCCAGCTGTCTGACCATCTATGCAGAAGCACTTCCCTGATACATGAATTAATTATTTCCCGAAGTAACATCTTCATTAGTATGTCTAGGTATACACAAGCACCAAAAAGTCACATGTCCCAAAGAGACCCCTTGGTAAAATGTCCAGGTATGCACAAGCACCAAAATGAAGCATTTCCCAAAGAGATCCCTTCAATTAAATATCTAGGTATATATATAAGAACTAAAAAAAGTTATGTACTTACCATAACATTCCATGTGAGTTGTTCTCGCCTTCATTCTTACTGATGGGTCCGGAGCCGATCCTCAGCTCCAAGTTGGCCAAATTGCAAAGCTCGAGGTCTCTAACAGCTCACAATGCACCCCTACCTTCCCCAGATCTTGTTTGCTGCCAACTAGCGTTAAACCTATCCCAGATTTCAAGGAAATCATGGAGTCAACTAGTGACAGGAAACTCCTCAGGAGAACCAAAACCAGTGTAGAGCCTCTCGAACTTCCAGACATTGGATGGGGATAGGTGGGGGTCGGGGTATAATAAGAAGAAGAAGAAGAAACATGGCGTTATGGTAAGTACATAACTTCATGTGCAGTTGTTCAATCTCGCCTTCATTCTTACTGATGGGTTGTGTCCCCAGCACCACAAACTTGGGTGGCTCACGGGAGTACCTGCCTAAGGACAGCAAACCCAAATTAAGCTCTGTCCCTAGAGGCCTTGTCTTCCTTGTAGTGAGATATGAAGGTATGTGGCTTTGCCAAGTGGCAGCTGTGCAAATAGAATCAATGGATAGCCTGGTCAAGAAGGCTATGGAAGTAGAAACAGCTCTTGTTGAATGAGCTTTGACTTTGTCATGTAAAGAAACATCTGCTTCATGGTAAAAGGATATACAATCAGAAAGCCATTTAGATAAGGTAGATCTGGATACCGGTGCACCTCTTTTTAGAATCTGAGAAGAAGACAAACAACTGATCAGCCCTTCTATGGTCTTTTTCCTGTCCAAATAGAAACAAAGTAGTCTGTGGACATCAAGTTTATGAAGCATATATTCCAACTGATTTGAGTGACTGGGAAAGAAAAGAGGTAATTCAATAGCCTGATTAAGTGTAAATTTGGAACAAATTTTTGGTAAGAACGATGGATTTGTCCTGAGGGAAACCCTATCTTTGTGAAAAATCAAGTATGGCTGCTTAATAGAAAGGGCTTGCAACTCTGAAATGCTGTGTGCTGATGTAATGGCCATCAAGAAAATGGTCTTCCAAAAAAGATATTTCAGCTCACAAGAAGAAGGTTCAAAGGGTGTAAGAATAATGTTGGATAGGACTAAGTTCAAATTCCATGGGGCAGTAGGAGATCTGATCGGTGGTTTTAAGTGCATTGTGCCCTTCAAAAAGGCCTTCATCAACTTGTTAGACATAATACCATTTCCAAATTCACCCATATGGAAATTAGACACGGCAGCTAATTGTACCCGAATGGTTGCTTCTGCAGCTCCTTCGTTGAAGAGTTTAGTCAGAAATTCTAAGATATCCAAAATGGAGGCCAGAAAGGGGTCAATGTTATTCTGCTGAGCCCAGATGGAAAACCTTTTCCACTTACTTAGATAAAGTTTCCTGGTTGAAGAGTTATGTGAGGACAAAAGAATATGTTGAGCTTCTTCTGATAAATTTTGGAACCTGGCTGTTCTGGGAATTGGAGCAGCCAAGCTGTCAGTTTGATGGACTGAAGAGAAGGGTGAAGAGTGCCTGACGAGTGGGTCAACAGGTACTGGGTCCAGGATCCAAGGCTCCTCCAGTAGATGAGGCTTCAAAAAGGGGAACCAGATCTGATGAGACCAATATGGGGCTATTAAAATAAGTGTCCTACCCAGAAAACTGGCTTTCTGCAAAACTTTGGGAATCAGGGGAAATGAAGGGAAGGTATAAAGGAGTCCCAGAGGCCAATCGTGAATGAACGCGTCCCTCAGGGATAGCCCCTGTTGAGGGATCAGGGAAAAGTAGTTGCTGCACTTGGTGTTTGTGGGAGTTGCAAAATGATCGGAGCAAGGCTGGCCCCATTTGTGGAAAATCATTTCCACTACTTTGTTCTTGAGAGACCACTCGTGAGGCAACAGAATTGCTCTGCTGAGTCTGTCCACTATCACATTGGATCTCCCAAGGATGTGCATTGCTCTCAGAAAGTGCTGAGTGGACTCTGCTCATTTCCATAATCTTACAGGCTCTCGACATAGGGGATAAGATCTGGTTCCACCTTGTTTGTTTATATACCAGACTACAGACATGTTGTCCGACTGGATTGCAGTCGTGCCCAGCAGAGGAAAAGAGTCTTGAAAAGACTGCAACACTAAGAGAACTGCTCTCATCTCTAAGATGTTGATATGCAAATGTGCCTCATGAAAATACCCCCCGACACCTGATCAGGGAGGTGTCCGTGGTCACCGTTGCAAGTAGAGCCGGGAGGACAAAGGGACGTCCCATGGTCACTGACTTGGACATTAGCCACCACTGAAGATCATCTTTGCAAGAGGTGGTTATCAGAACTGGGTGATTCATCGGTAAGTCCTGAAATGTCCACTGTGTGAATAGCAGCCACTAAAGAATGCACATGTGAGATCTCGCCAGGGGTATTGCAATGACAGCTACTGCCATGGTGCCGAGCAACTTGAGAATCTGTGATGCTGGTTACTTTATGTTTTGACAGAAGATCCACAATCTGTTGTCATAGGGTAAGCACTCTTTCTGAAGGAAGCTTTAAGGACATGTTCACTGTGTCTAAGTCTGCTCCTATAAACACTGTAAGCTGTGATGGCAATAAAGCAGACTTTTCTGAATTTATCATAATGCCCAGTTGGAAACACAGATCTAAGGCAGTGTCCCTTGCCCGAATAAGCTGATGCCTGGTGGGTGCGATGAGGAGCCAGTCGTCCAAATACAGAAACACCCAGATTCCTAAATGTCTCAAGTGAGCCATGACCACTGCCATACATTTGGTGAACACTCTGGGGGCTGTGGTGAGACCAAAGGGTAGGGCCCGAAACTGGAAATGCCTGGCTCCCAGCCTGAAGTGCAGATGATCCCTGGATGGCCTGGCCATTTTGATATGGTAGTATGCATCCTGGAGATCTACTGAGCACATCCAATTGTCCTTCCCTAAGAACGGGAGTATGGACTGAAACATGACCATCCGGAACTTTGTCTTTACTACATATTTGTTGAGTCTGCTGAGGTCCAAAATTGGTCTCCAGTCCCCCGTCTTCTTTGGCACCAAAAAGAATCTTGAGTAAGTTCCAGATCCTTGCAGGTCTGCTGGGACTGGTTGGATGACTCTTTTTTGTAATAGTTTTTGAACCTCTACTGATGCCACATCCCGTAGACTGGGTAGAACATCTGGGATTCCATTTGTTTGGCCTGGGTTGGGTATGAAAGGGGATGAAATATCCTCTGGATATAACATTTTGTACCCATCGGTCTTCTGAAATTTTTAGCCAGGCACCTAGGTACAAAGACAAATGCCCCCCGACTGTCTCCAGAGCAGGACAGTCGAGTCTCCTTTCAGGAGCGCTGATAGGGCTTCCCAACGAACTGATCCCTGTTGCCCTGGTTCTGTGGACCCCCACTGCCGCGTGGGCATCATCTTCCATCATTGCCTCCTCCTCTGCCCCTGGAGTAGGCTTCACCTCGTGAGTTTGGAAAGGCTCCTTGGGTTTTGCAGAACCACATTTTCCCTCCCCATTGACCTTTAGGGTAGGGTCTAGTACGGGTGGAAAAACGGACTCCTACAGCAGATAGAGTCTTTCTGTCTTGCTCATATTTGGTGAATCTGGTGAGGGTCTCTAACTTTTGGTCCAAACAAACTATCAAAAGAGGCATTCACAAATGATGACTTGAAAGGCTCTGCAAAGGAATATAAGTGCATCCAGGAATGTCTCTGCAGAGCAATTCCTGTACCCGCTGCCCTACTCATCCCATCAGCTGCTTAAGATACAAGGCGCATGGAAAAGTTAATAGAATTGAGAGTAGTAAGCTGAAATGTCACTTTTTCCACCACTGAACTGGCTACTGCACCCTGGAGAGTATCACATAGTTCTTTCAAGAGATCTCTCTGAAGCCTTGTGAAATGGGTTAAATAGTTCAAGGGCCGAAGAGCAAAGATCGTACAACTGAACATGCGCTTGCTGTATCTGTCCATGATCCTAGATTCCCTATTAGGAGGATGGACAGACATAGAGGTCTCCAACATCTCTTTCTTCGTGGCTGCCGCAACCACCATGGCATCAACGGGTATGGGTTTGGATAAAAAGGACTAGTCATGAGGAGCTGAAATGTACTTGTTGGGCATCCTAGGAACAGGCTCCATAGAATCCAGTGACTCTACGTCCTTTGAGACAAAAGATCCATCAACTCATCGAAGGGCGGAGAAACCCAAGAGGTGGAGGGTTGAGACCCAAAGGCCTTCAGGAGCACCGATTTATCCTTGGTAGGGTTAAGGGGCTGCCAGTCACCCCTCTGCTTAAGGATCTCAAGGATATCCCCAAAGAAGATATCCTCAGAGGGGGACTTTGGGGACCCTTCTGATTCCTCCAAATCAGTGTCAGATGTGATGAATTCCTGAGGAGAATCTAAAGGTCTCTTCTTACATAAACTCTTCCGAGGGACCTCCTCAGTGGGAACTTCTGGGGAGGACTTGTAAGAGCAGGGTTCCCCCAATGGGGTGTCCTGAGGCTTTGGGGCCTATGCTTATGGTGGGTCTGCAGTGACAGAGAAGATTCCGTCACTTTCCGGGAGGAGGTGGCCATTTCAGAGGTTGTGGCTGTTTGGGGTGACAAAACCCTTCTCATGGCATCGAAGGCACCACGGCTCTGATGCGAGGAAGCACCCGGGTCCGAAGATATCAAAGACTCCTCCCGCACCAGAACTGCCAGTACTGAGCCAGAGGTAGGAGCCAAACTCATCTGCACTGAAGCCCCAAGGGGGAGAGTCAGAACTGACGCATCAGTTCAACTCCCCTCCCCGGAACAGACAGGAGAGTGTCGGCTCCCAGATTCTGCCACCTGAGCAGAGGACATCAGGGTTGTCTGTGCCAACAGGTCTCAAGTGAGTGTCGGAACCGACGGTTCCACAAATGACTGAATAGCCTCCTCCAGCTCCGATGTCTCTATTCGAGTCGGAGGAGGAGCAGGAACTATAGGAGAGGACTTAGTCGGTTCTGAGGCTGCCCGAGTCGAAGCTGACAGAATTTCAACTAGCACTGGATCCCTTAAAAGTCTCTATACCACAAGATCCATGTCCAAATCATTAAGTCTGGAAGCCGGAGAGGAAGCTACAGATGGAGCCGGTGAACCCAGAATCGGGGATCTCAAG